>NC_137818.1:45007754-45197777 GCF_963921795.1 Nannobrachium achirus | reverse complement strand
GGGCTATAACTTGTTGAACCATACCTCATACAATATTTTTTGCCTCCCCTTGGCTTGGATTCATTAGATCATGAGTCCCCATATATGTAAAAAAAAAAATCGGGGAAAAAAAAAAAAATCATGAATGCAGTGCCAGTGTCTGATCTGTCCCAAATGTGAATCAACATCTCTGGTCTCTCTTGTATGGATCGTGAGGCAGACCTCTTGGATAAAAAAAAGGCAAAATTTTCCATGTCACAACCTTGATCCATGGAAAGCCCACCCACATCATGTAAAACCGTCCAACTGCTTACCCTAGAGTATTATATTGCCTAAACAGTATGTGCTCAACAGGGATTTCAGCAACATGCTTGAACAGACTAGCAGTGGCTCACAACATGGGGGATTTGGGGGGGTATTCAATGCTCAAGGCCAACCAGGCCAATCCACATGTCTCACGGGGGACAGTTTTTGGAAATGCTTTCATGTTGCAGCAACAAACAGCAGTAAACAACTAATAGATTAACAAAGCCTGTATGTGTGGAGTTCTGTGATTTTCCCCAGCGACAAGTAGTTTCCCCGAATGGGTAGTCACTTTGTTTTCTCCCCATTAAGGCTGGGCATTATACCAATATTATATCGATAATATAAGAGACCAGATATCGTCTGGGATATTTAGATATCATGATATTGTGATATGGCAATGTGTTGCCTTTTCTGGATTGAAATTGCATTACAGTAAAGCCATGTAATTTATTGAACTTACCTGACTGTGGTAGCTGTTCTATTATTGCATTACTGATGATTATTTATCAAAACTCTCATTGTGTAAAATATTTAGTGAAAACACCAATAGTCCATCCCCACAGTATTGTCACAATTTTAGGTCGACCTATTGGCCCATTTGATCTTGACCACATTGCCCAGCACTACTCCCCATATCTACTTCAAGTTACATAATATCAATTGAAACAATTTCACAATATCTAGGCCACCATGACTATTTCCCACTTGCCTCGTTAATCATACGGAGGCTACTTGGAGACTGAAATGTACCAGGGCTTAAATAGGCTGCATTTTGGGAGACGGCACTGGTTTAGCTATAGACAGACAACTCTTCTGCAGCCCCAGACTCTGGCTGCAGGAGAGGACGTTTCGCCTCTCTTTCCCCGGCCGGTGGAAGCTGGCACCCGCGTGCTGCTGAGCCGTCGCTGCAATCTGTGTCTATAAGACAGCGAGGATAAGCAGCTCTCTGCTTCTCTCGACAGATGGCTGGCTTCCGTCACACGTCGCAGAGGGCCTGGATGCAAGGACACGACGCACAAAACGAAGCAGGCTCACGACCTGCTTCTGCAGACAGACAAGTTCATTTGAGCACATTAAGCCTAATTGACAAAGCGTTGCGCGCTGACAAAAGTAGATCTACGAGCAAAGTATAAATCAGGCATTACGCGCAAAAGACAGATGCAAACATCGATAATACGCAGACATGAGCATTCCTCATGCACACTCTCTGTCTGCAATCATCTGTAGTCGTCGGTGAAAGCAAGGACATTCTGATTCCAAATGGATATTTCAACTGTGCCGCAATGAACGCACTCACTTAACTTCCCTGAAAAAAATCCTATTTCCACTCAAAAGAAGACTAATCAAGGTTCTCACATCACATCACATCGTGGGTCCCATAATTCTTTTCCAAGCCAAGCATTACATAAGAAGGCACAGCTCTAATGGCCAGGGACCAAGGCCAATGACATACTAGCTACAACTTATCAATACACAGTCATGGTTCCCTGAGCAGAAGTGACACATTTCTAATTCTGAACCGACAGCCAGTAGCTGTCCACTGAAGTTCCAAAATGGAAATATGAGTCATTTAGTGTCATTATTGGCAGACACTATGCTATGTGCTACTATGTGAAATAAGTAGGACTCAAACCATATTTGCTAAACAGTCTGGTCTGGCTAAAATTCATTCCATTGTTTGTTTTTTTAAATCTCACAACCTTTAGGACTGCATGCTTATTGAAGAACAACAGCCTAACGCTATCCGATGCGCAGGCTCTTTGCCTCGCGGCCTCGCTGAGGTTTTTGGTAGAAATTAGTTGAAGCCTGATGGAACTGGCGTGTGGCAGAAACATCTGGTGGCCAGTGGATTTTCTGGCAAATCGGATTCTGTGTAAATAAAATACACATGAGGAAAGATTACACCACAGTAGGTTATAGTTACTGAACCTAGACTGATATGGGAGCGCACTCGTACTCATGTTCCCTCAGCCCTATGTTCCCGCGAGTCCACAGACCACACTACAGTATGTTCCATCAAGCCAACCCCAACCTTATCCCTACCATACCTTAAACCGAGGGAGCATGGGGCTGACCCCAACGTATACCATACAAATTAGGTCTCATTCCAGTCCCTGAATCGTACTTCTGAAACACACACTGCATGTCTTGTCAGTTACAAATCAAGATAAAAATACAAATGTGTTTCCACAAAATGTTATATATTTTTTTATATATATAGCTATAGATATTACAAATAATGTTGAAAAACATACAATGACCTAAAAAAAAGGTACTATTGGAGCATGATAATATTTCCTATGACGCTGGCCTTCCCCAACTTAAGCTTTCACATGCAACTGAAAGATCCCAATAAAAAGCAGCACTTAACTCCTACGGTTAAGTTCGTTCGCAAACTCTCTCGAAAGCGTTTCTAAGCAGTTTACTAGTGTTAAAGCACACAGTCTGCCATGATGAACTCATTCAAGTTCAATGTCATGAGGAAAATAGCAGATCTACAAGCTCACAATGCATCTTCTTGTAGATCTACTATTTTCGGCACATGACACCGGAGTTCGCCAAAGTATAAATAAGGCTTAAATGATTTTACTCACTCCCTATGATCTTCAGCCCACTTCTCAACATTGCTAGGCAGTTGGATCCCTTTTGCCAGGACACCATGCGCCTTTCACTGCTGTAGTCAAGGGCTGCTCCAAGTGGCTGTGATACTGTAGCTGCTGAACCCTACAGAGCTGTCATTCTGCCAAAGAGGGAGTGAACAATTTCCAGCAGATTCTAACTATTTGTTTTGCTGTGAACTTTGCTCTTTGTTTTGGAACAGAAATTCTTTTTCTTTTTTTGGCTGACAGATGTTGCTCAAGCATATAGGACGTGCCCGGGTGTGGATCTTTCTATAGCTAGCGCTGTCTTGATATTAGACTTAACTTTGTTTACAGTGCGACAGTCATGGCATATTAAAGCAGCAATGTGGGTGAAGATTTGCCAATGTCAGTGTTTGCTACAGCCAGGCCGGCGAATAAGGGGCCATGTTTCCACTGACATCAATTCAATGCTCAAAGGCCAAAACATCATTTCCAACCTCGATATTCAATCACATGCCAACCTTTACTTAGTTCCCAACAAATGTAGATATTAACTGCAGAGTGGCCTACCTTCCTTATCTAGGCTACGTGTTTAGCAAGATAACATGCATCAATGAATGGAGAGTGTAGTCTGTGTGGCATCATCGTTCCCCAGTACGACAACATTAGCTGCTTGCTTCTCACCAAATGAAATGCCTCCGACTAGCCAACTAAATGCACTTATAGGCGCCCCTCACAATCCAATTCCAGCTACAGTTGTACAACTTGAAAAGGGGTAAGCTATTACACTCTGCAGGATTATAGTGAGCCGGTTTCGGCAGGTGAAAGAGAAACGTGCTTGTGTGTGATGATCAGGAGCCTGTTACACAACAACTGTAGGGGCCAGCCTATAGCCAGATGCCTGCCTGGCCCAATGTCTACTGGCTTTACTACAGTTTTCAATGACATGTGTCATAGTTGTACAAGTAGTTGTACAAGTATTGCAGCCATGACTGTGTGTGTACCGAATGTGTTTTTCTCAACCGATGCAAATTTGACCTCCCCTCAGTCTGGGAAACGCAACGATAGCTGATAGATAAATTATGTGTTTTCTGATAAATATAGGCGCATGGCGCACCCATGTTTGATTTGAAGATAGAACAAGAAGGCATACTTCCAAAATGTACTGCACATACAAGAACACAATCCCTATCAAACACACGAAGACAATGAGGGGGCAGTAACTTACAAGTGAAACAGTCTGCGCCAGTGAAAAGAGATGCCAGTGTTACCAGCTAACACAACACAACCTCTTTAGTTCTCTTAAAACGCAGCATGACTGCACTGCCACCTCCTATGCATAATAAAAACATGCTCACTCGGGAGGGAGCTTTTACCTGTTGGAATAACAGCGTGCAGCAGCAGTGCGGAAACAAGACGGCCGGTCAACGCGTCGGACAGAGAGGGAGGCGAGGACGCCGCTTCGGCCACGGCTCGACGCAAGATGGAGAGACACGAGAGGAAGGACCGGCGGCGGACCGGCGATGGTCCCACCAGGTTGGGAGCCGTATCCACGGTGAGGGAGGGGGAGGGGGTAAAACAGGAGGAGGAGGAGGACGAGGACGACGGAGCTCCGGCGCTGAAGATGCTCTCTCTCTGGAGGAACCAGAGAGAAGAGGATGAGGTGGAATGAGAGATGGGAGGCTGTCCGTTTCCCAGGGATGGGATGTATACTGTATAACCTATCTATAACAGGCAGAGTTACAGCAGTGGCGTCATGCTGCTCAACCCGCCGTGGGCTGAGTGCAGCCACGCAGCCTGAGGGTCCAGAGCAGAGCTGAAGGAGACAGGAGGCCCGCTGCAGGAGAAGCTGAGGAGAGCCACGGTACCGCCGCTGCTGCTACTGGAGGAGGAGGAGGAGGTGGCCTGGCCAGCGTTTAGTCCTTTGTGCCTTGTCAGCAAGGATTACCAAAGAGAGGAGGAGGAGGTGTGTGAGCCGAGGAGGAGGCTGCCTGACGAGCGGTGCATTCAGGTCGACCTCACACACGCGATAGGACACGCGCGCACGTACACTTTCTCTCACATAAACAGGCAGACGGGGGGGGGGTCTCATTTCAGCCAGTGGTTCCTCTGGCTCTATTTCCGTCACTGGCAGTGAACCGCGGTGACACACGTGAAGCCCATGCTCTGTTTACTGACTGACTGACTGACTGACTGACTCTCTCTCTGTCTCTCACACACACATATGAATGTACAGCCTTCCCTGTTCATAGCTTGCACAGCGAACACCATTCGCTCTTCTACCAGGCAGCGAACAGAGGGGGAGGGGGAGGTGCAATATGTTTTGGTGTGCGTGTGTGTACGTGCGGGGAGGGAGGGGGGGGGGGGTCTAGGCAGAGGAGAGAGACAGAAAGAGAGAGAGAGATAGAGGGGGAGGGGGAGAAAGGGGCGTGGATGGTAGGGAATGCGATGAATGAGCACCTGCCATCATTCCAATTTGTGAGATCACGGACCGGTTTGTGCGTCGGTCCAGCCGTCTGTGTCTTGGTAACGGCAACCAATGGCAACCAACGACAACCTACAGGGCAGGCAGGCTTGTGAGAAGGAACGAGGGCCGGTAGTTTGTGTACGTGTTTTACCATAGCACTGATCAATGCACTTTAACGTGGCCACTGGCCACAGCTGTGGCAGACGTGCCCAATATGGTTCACAGCCGGCCGACACGGCGCCCTGCCAATTGTGGTACACAGAACACTACACTGACTGCACACATTATATGAATGTACAGCTGGCGTAGCTAGACCCTGAATGGCCAATGAAATGAGGGTGAACGTGTGTGTGTGTGTGTGTGTGTGTGTGTGTGTGTGTGTGTGTGTGTGTGTGTGTGTGTGTGTGTGTGTGTGTGTGTGTGTGTGTGTGTGTGTGTGTGTGTGTGTGTGTGTGTGTGTGTGTGTGTGTGTGTGTGTGTGTGTGCGCGCGTGTGCGAGAGAGGGGGGCGGGTTACATTATTTCACCACAGTGCAGACAGACTCATATAATGAAGTCTTCTGCTCTGCTCTCCAAAAACAAAAGCCTATGCTGTTCATGTGATCAGTACAGACCATATACAAAAGGAGCTTTCATTCACACGGCTCTCGTTCTGAAGGACGCTGAAGCGCGGACAGCACGGGCAGAGCTCGAATGAGACAGAGATCTGTGGTGAAATTAAGATAGGCACTGGTGCAACCAGGATGGGAGATTTAACTCCATAAGATTAGACAAGACCTTTATTGATGCCGCAGGGGATATTCAGGCATCAAAGACCAAATCCATCACCAAATGCCACACACACACACACACACACACACACACACACACACACACACACACACACACACACACACACACACACACACACACACACACACACACACACACACACACACACACACACACACAAGATATATATATATATAGATATAGATATATATGCACGCACAAACACACACATACGTCACACACAAATGTTGCACTGATCAGTCAAGTGGTTTGCGAGATTAGCCCCGTACAACAGACACACACAGACTCATAGACAGACCCTCTCTAGAATGCTCGGCTCCAACAGAGCCACGGGATGTTCAGTAAGTAACTGTATCACTGTCATTGATTATTACTGCATCAATGCTTTCTTTCCAGTGATAAAACTAACTAAATAAACAAAACACATACCAAAGTCAGTGTAACAAATTACTCCAAAGGTTCAGTCTCTCTAGTCAACGTGGATGGCAGGCGGTTGCAATATTTTGACTTTGCGTTTTAATCTAATTTGTTCTTCGGCAGGGATAAAATAATTAGACTGTTACACATCAAAATATTTATTAATATAGACCCCTCTCGCCACGTTTGTAAGTCAAACATAGCCAATAGGACTGGAATATATATATATAACAATTTTGATTAGTTAGATGCTGAAAGATGGAAGCTGAAATGAATTACATTTTTAATTTGCCTATCCCGACTCCAGAGACCCAGTCAGAAATGCTCATCCACCAAAAACAGGAACCAGACGTAGCCTGCAGCATCCCCCCAAAAAACCACAGAGGACACATCCAACTCTCGCTGAACAGTAAACACACAAATACACTACACACACACACACACACACACACACACACACACACACACACACACACACACACACACACACACACACACACACACACACACACACACACACACACACACACACACACACACACACACACACACACACACACACACACACACACACACACACACACGATTTCTCACATAACATTAAAATGTCTTACCTTGAGAATATCTGCACAATACCGTCCCCATTTTGCCCCAGTCCACACACAAGCAAAACAAGCAAATCGGCTGATGAGGGATTGAGTTTCACATCTCTCCATCTCTCTCTCTACTCTAAACTGAATGAGTCAATCAACTTTGACTTGACAGAGGACAAAGGCCTGCAGTTGGAGTTGGACTTTGTTGTTGACCAACAGGCTCTGAACAGGATGAGAGGCAGCTGATTGAACAAGGGTAGGTGTGGCTGTGATGCTGCTGATAATGACTGATATCCTAATGTTTCCCTGTAGAACAGGGTTCCCCAATTAGTTTTCCCCAAGGGCCGAATTATGTCTATTGTCTAAGGAACCAAGCCGAGGGCCACAACATTGCAGGGGGCGATTACAGTTTTCGTCGTTGTCGGGTGAAAATCTTGTATGTCCAAAACCGTTCATTTTGAATTTATCATTTTAAAAATGATTTAAACTAGTGAAAACAGCTGATCTACAAGCACACAACGCCTCGCGGTGCGAGGCGTTGTGTGCTTGTAGAACTGCTGTTTTCACTACTTTTGTGCGACGGCCTTGTATGATTTGCGAAAGAACGTACAAATTTGGAGATACGAGATTTCTACCCGGCAACGACGATATACTAGTGTTGTTGCTGCTCTTATACCACCATTATTACTGGGGTTGGTGGGGGCCAGACAGTAGCCCCACGCGGGCCGCAAATGGCCCGCGGGCCGCCTATTGGGGAACCCTGCTGTAGAATAATATGCATACCATATGCATATACAATCACATCCTGGTCCTGGTGGTGTCTCAACTCTCTACCTGGCCTGACTCAGGCCTTGGATTCTGTGGAGAATGGGGCCGCAACTTGGGAGTTTTTCACTGGCTATGAATGGACCTGAGACTATGGATATGGTCATCATGAGTTCAAGCTAGGAGAGGACAATATAGTAATTTACTGAAAGACCTTTATTTTAGGGTTTATGTTTACCTCTCATGCATCTGCTAATGATGTTTTTTATGGTGTTGTGTGATTGATGTAAGGTTTTTAATGAGGTTTTATGATTGCAACCATAAAACAATATAAGGTTTTATAGAATCATTTGCCTGTGTAGCCACAGCACTGTCTGACTGAGGTGTGTACATTCAAGATGACAGGTGTGAAATCATGACATTCGATCTATTACTCATCCACACACACACACACACACACACACACACACACACACCCATTCAGGAAGACAGGAACCTTCAGTTGATGCTATCATGTTACTGATAATAACATAACATACTGTACTTTGAGTCATTATTCTGCAACTGTACATAGATACACATACACTACATAATATACATATATACAGTATTATACATGTCATGATGGGTTGACTTCCCCAAACATTTTTATTGTCTGTGGTACACATTTGCAGACATAGATAAATTGCCAAGCAAATTACAAATCTAAACGCCAACAGAAAACCACCATGGTCCCATTCCCATGTAGCCTGTGTGTCTCTCTAGCTGGTAGCCAACAACATTAGCCTCCTAGCCAGCCTATACTGTATGTATGAGGCTGCTGCTGCTGCTAGTGCGGCTAGCGCTATGTGGCTGATGGCTGGCTGACCAAGCCTCTCCTCCTCAAGCTCGTACAGTAAAAACAACAACTTGTGTCAATGGTTTCAGAACTCACCGGACCAGGGTCGGGAGAAAATCAGTTTGCACAACGATGTTGTGCCTCCATTGCGTGGTCCATGTTCAGCGCTGCTGCCTGACACACGTATGTTTCAGGTGCTGCTTGTTGAGGGAGGACACAGTGTGTTTCAGTATAAAACAGGGAGGAGGTGGTGTTGCAGGCTTCAAACGCTAGTCTACAGTCACAACAACACGCCCCATGCGTTGCGTCACCTCTGATCTCCATACAAGACACCCCGCTGCGCTCAGAGCTGGGGGTCGGGGGAAAATAAATAGGTACGCGCGCGCACACACAGTGCTGTAATAGCAGTGGTTCTCTCAACTTTCTCATGTCAAGGACCCCCAAATAAAATTGACACTTTCACACTTACTAGCCCGCGGACCCCCATTTGAATAGATATGCTATAATGCTCGGGACCCCATTTAGAGAGTTTTATGACTCTAGCACTGCAGTGATTCCCAACCGTTTTAATTTCAAGGACCCCCAGTTTGACATGTATTAGGGCTATATGGACCCCCATTTAATGGCATTTCTATCTCCGAATTCTCTCCGTCGTCCTCTGGTTCTGTTTATACACTCTCTGAGTTACAGACCCATAGGGTCCATTCATCCAATCTATCATTTAGCTGGGAGTGAGGACCCCCTGGAACCGCCTCAAGGACCCGGTCACTGGACCCCACTTTGAGAACCAATGGTGGATATATTTTGACCAATTACTGTACCTGATATCAATATTGAGATTGACCATTATCAGTTTCCTTTTGTTTTTTTGAAGCTCAGACTATCCTTACCTCCCCCAGACCTTTTTACTGTAAATACAATTTATTTTGTATATTTTGCATGGTACTGTGTTTTATTTGTCTGTCTGTATGAATTGAGTACAAAGGTACCTTCAATTTAAACAAGCCTTAAAGCTTTCTTGTGGTCTTTATCCTTTTTAGTTGACCTTGTACAAGTGAACTGTACTGTCCTGTACCTTTTCCAACGCAAACTACTAATAAAATGTTCAATCAATCAATCAATCAAATCAATCAATGGTTAAAGCAACACAACACAAGTGGCATAATTATATCACAATATCCAAAATGATACATTACCCAGCCCTAACACACACACACACACACACACACACACACACACACACACACACACACACACACACACACACACACACACACACACACACACACACACACACACACACACACACACACACACACACACACACACACACACACACACACACACACATCCACAAAAGCTAGGAGATTTTGTTTCTATATCAACAAACATGCATCAACTATCATCATTTATATTGACAGATTTTTTTTTCTTTTTAAACCTAATTGTGTAAATAGCCTATATTGGTGAAAGAACATAGGCTATCACCAAAACACAGAAATTGAGGTACTTGGTCAAAAATATTGTGATATTTGCTTTTGTCCCAGATAGTTTTAGTTGGAAACCGCATTATGTATTTGCAATGTGGCACCATTTTGTGTTTGTATACAGCGCACAATATATTATAACCCAAAAAAGAATTATATATAGGCCCTATAGAGAGAGGGAAGTTCTTGAAAAAAAGTACTCGATATTGTCTGGGATTCAAGGTACAGTACTTGTATTATATTGTGCACTGTATGTTGCTTTGGAATGACTTCATAATTCTCATCTTCTCAGTCGGTGAGTTTCATTATGTATTTATTGTAAGATTACTGATTTCCAGTAATCCACCCTAATCAATTATATCAATTATATAGTTTGTATTCTTCCAAAATGTACTTCTTGTAGGCTACCATTTATATTCCTTGTAAAAAAAAAAATGTTAACATGGAGGTTCTATTAGAACACAGACAGCTCATATCTGTGCTGACACCCTATAGTTAATAAAACGATTCTCCCAAAGATAAGTCACGATGACCATTGCCAAGCGATTTATTCCTAATGACCAAAGGCAGAGAAGTTGAAGGTATTGGTTTTTACATTGTCTTGTAGTGCCCCCTGTTGTTGAGGACTTAAGCCTACAAGCTAATATCTAGAATTTATTATAAGGCTTTTCTAAGTACTCAAAGATGCTTACCGGTATTTATTACATGTGTGTGGGGGCTAGGGGAGGAAAAGAAATCACACCTAGTGTGAGGTGAGCTGTGTGAACCTTGGCCAATGTGACCCTGAGTGTACAACAAAGAAAAGCGTTCAACGCTGTGCGCCAAAATGTAGCCAAGCTTCAGCGCCCACACATTTTTCAGGAGCACCACTCAAAAAAGGACAACTTTATTAGGAAAAACTCAACAAAAGATTACAATTAAAAGCAATAAAACACAAAATTAAAATCTAGCTGTTCTAGATCTTGAATGTGGGACTACTCAGTTTAACTTGTCTGTGCCGGAAATATACGATTCAGTCTATGTTGCACACCTTTTAATAATTTGTTTTATCCATGGTTAATAGGCCACTGTTCTTTTATCAGATCCTTTTTTTCCCTTTTACCCATTGTTAATAGGCCACTGTCAATTCAGACTTGAAAGATAAAAAAAAGCTTTCCCTTCATGATAATTGAAGCCCTTGACATTTATTGATAATTGACTGAAGTAATGATCACACATGCCACTAAGTTTAAAAGGTTTTATTTGAATTTAACAAAATCCATTTTGGCTCTCCAAAAATTAATAAATTCCCATGGCGTTCTGTAAAGAGAACATGTTAAGATTTGGTTAATTGACATTCGTGTGTTGTGTCTTAAGGAACTAATGGAATATGGCAATTGTTCCTTTGCTGTCTGTCCTTATATAAAGAAAGCACATGGCCCACCTCTATTGTAACAAAACAACACTAACTTGTTAACTGAACCGACAACAGACATTATTCTGTGCTTAATACTGAAAAGAAAATACACATCTGAATAGGTCCTCTGTATCACAGATGAGGAACTAAACTATCATTTTTCTTAAACGTATAAATTATACAATAAATTAAAGCCTTTGAAACGCCTCGAACCCTTACGAATGCAAAGACATACATAAACTATGTGGTATTTTCTTCTTTTAAAATGCCACAGCTATTCAATCACAGTAGTGGCAAGCTGCCTTGAGGTGCGAGAATGATCCCAAAGACGTAAAAAAGTCCCATTAGCAGGTTGAGCTTGGCCGTCTTCTGAGGGATCTTGGAATAGTACCTGCTGCGGAACAGCTTCTCCAGGGGGAAGGCCATGGGCAGAGTGAGCAGAGGCAGCGCCATGCTGATGGTGTAGTGTGTGGCCAGGATGCAGAACAGCACGTAGGGGACGAAGAGCAGGAGGTTATAGAGGACGTAGGACAGCGTGGGGCCAATGAGGATGGCCAGTGTGACGATGCCAGCTTGCTTGTCAGAGTCCATGTCTCTGGTGTTGTTGCTGTGGAGGATCGCCTCTGTGTTGAGGGCCAGAGGGACGGCGTAAACCAGGGGCAGCACTGACAGGTAGCCCACTTGCACGGCATGCGCAAACATTACTGCAAGTGGGCCAAAGGTAATCAGGATGACCACGTCTCCTAGAGCCACATATTTAAGACCGATGCCTGGGAAGAGAGAAAACAGACACAAGTATCAATGAAGAAAAACATAATCAACTCTGATAAGTGTTGTTTGCATACAGATACTAGTGGACTTTTTCTGTGTCACTAACAGGATAATAAAAGAGATCTAGGTCTAGGTTAATATTTCACCCACCTCCAGTGTATAGAAATGAGCTTGAGAGCCCTCCAAAGTAAATAAGGGCTAGGTGCTCCAGTCTCAGTGTGGAGAGAAAGTACAGCAGAGTGGCACACAAGCACCCCACAGAATACAGCACTGCTCCAAACATAACCACGTCCTGCGGGGCCAAGATCTTATCGACCAGAGTCCTATCATCACTCTTCTTGTGGTCAATTCCCTTGGAGAAATCATAGTAGGTGTTCACAAGGTTCCCTGCCCCATGGACAACCAAGACGGCCACTGCACAGACCATCAGAATGACCAAGTCCACAGAACCCTCCAGTTTGTATGCCAGGGCACTGCCAAGTGCCACAGGCGTTAGAGAGGCACTGAAGCTCCACGGTCTCAGCGCCAGCACATAGGCAGCGCACTTGTGCCTCATGTGGGTCGTAACGCGGGCCATCCTCGTCATCTGGTGGTTGGCCTGGTGGTGGTTTTGCACCATGTCATTCAAACCGGTCTGCCATTGTTGGCCATTGTGACCATTTGATCCAGCTAACACAAATGTTTCTGCCCGGCTTTGTGCCTGTCCTTTGGCCATTTCTGTGCCAGGGTCCCAGGGTACCAGCAGTGCTCCCAAATTCCAAAGTGTTCCTGTGTGAACAAGAAACACATACAGAATCAATTGGCAATATTTGATGATGATATATATTCGTGTTTGTTATTTTTTATGCTATGTTGATAAATTGAATAAATAGAAACACAATGGAAATTAGTCTTCCAGTCCGGAACTTTTTGTGTTACCCTTTTAGCCCAAATGTATTGACTGTACCTGCGCTGGTTGCATTTCTGTCTAATAAAGTATTCAATCAATCATTCAACTGATCTTTTAATTTTTACGCTAGCAAAAACCATGGCCGAAGGCATTTTGTTTTTGGGTTGTCAGTTCCTAAAAGTACCTCCATCCAAACCTTGTGAATGCAATATCTCAGGAACGAAGGCCGAAGGGAATTTCTTAACATTTAACACATGATACACCCAAATCTTTAACTCAAGAATGAACTGATTAGATTTGGTGGTCAAAAAGGTAAGGTCACTGTGACCTTCACGAAGTAAATATAGTGCAGTACCTGTTATCAGAGTACTTGGGAAGCCAGTCTGTCTGGAGCCATGTGGAACTCCATACAGTATATGGGCAAGACTGTCAGACGTCATAATTAATGCTGCCATCATGAGCAAGCTGATGTTCAAATTATTATGATGCCAAGTTGCCAAGCATCTCCATATTCTGGCAAAAACTCAATAACACGCCCACAGAGTTTTTGTCATTTACCAACAAACATGGGTGAAAATGTAACTTGATCTCGGACTTGGAGTCATGTACAACTGTGATGTGGCATTTCCAGTTTACAGTTGTTATATATAACCATGAGTTGCTCTAAATGTTATTTTAATAACTTTGTAATTATAAACCCAAATCAATTCATACAGCAGAACACAGAAAATATCTTGGCAGAAGTGTTGCCCCCTTCCTCTCATTCCATTTCCAGTGACATTGTTGCGCCATCCACCTTAATTAATATTTCTGACATGGGGAGCGCAGCTTTGAGGGTCTTCAACAGAGGGGTCCAGGACCCCTAGGCCTAGGGGGTCCTTGAGTTACTACTGGGTCCTCCAAATCTTTGAGATAGAAACTTTTTTCTCCTTTTTTATATTAACCTCTTGAATCCTAGCGTCCATATTTTGCCAAAAATAGCAGATCTACAAGCTCACAACACCTCAGCTATTTCCGGCAAAGAGGTTTGCAGTGAAAGGTCAAGTTTAAGTTTATTAAGTATTGAAGTTCAAGTGGTTAAATATCTTAAAACACAAATTGACATGAATCCAAATCCAAACTACACTGATGATTGTGCTGTCAAACAATGAAAACTATATGGAATCTATGAAAAAGGTTGTGGGGGTCCCTGGGTCCCTGCTTCATCTCTCTCCCTCTCTCTCTCTCTCTCTCAACTAAGGGGTCCAATTGGCCTGAAGACGTTGAAGACCCCTGAAGTAGATCATGACACACTGATGACAATAATCTGACTGTCATTAGTTAATTACATAACAGACACCTGCTAGCTTTGTAGATGATCTAACTGTGTTAGATTCTAACACCAGTTAACTTCCAACCTCAGCAGTGATCAGGTTTAACTCGAGAGTGTACCCATAGAACCGGGTCCATTTGGTTCACTCTCTCCGAGTTAAAGAAGAAGCAGCCTTACCAACCAGCTAAGATTATTGGATTAAAGCTAAGTGGCTAGTGTGTTAGCACTGAAAGGGGACTGAAATGTCCGACACAGCACACCATTTACCTTTCAATTCGTTTCCTTTCCCAAGGTGGACTATTATTTGACGCCCTGTAGAAGCATTATTTCTGTTGCGTACATCCAAACCACGGGGGCTGAGCCTTCTTCGTCTCCCGGGGAACAGCTTACGTGTCAGTTTGGAAGGGATTTGACAGGGTGGCCGCTGTGGTCGTTCGCCCTGCACCTGACGACGGCCGCCATTTCCTCCAGCTCAAACCAGTCCCACACTGCGCAGAGATCCGTGCGGCAACGACAGTCTATCTTTAGTTCCGCCTGCAAAACATTATTATCCAACTATCAGTGTAGTGTGGGGATTTAAGGAGAGCAAATGCTAATTTCGTGCAATTTTGACTTAAAGCGCACAATTTTGCACAGATGTAGCCCAGGGCTTGCTCTAATGATTTAGCTAGGGTGCCCGAGTCTGCGATCTTCGGGGTCGCCACAGCGGCCAAATCAAGTTGGGCTCCCATTGACTTTCTATACAGGAGGAAAATACCCAGAATATTTTTTTTCTGGGTATTTAAGGAGGATCTGAGGGGTCTAACTAGGGGTTTGTCATGATGCTGAATCCATTGCAGGCATTTGTTTTGCACAAAAAACATTCAGTGGGCTAGAAATGGCCTCAGAAAACAATACACGTATGGGTGAGTATTCATGTTAGTCGGAGGCCTTAGGGTTTTTGTTTCTCGTGCTAATCAGCCTAAAAGTGCAAAATTTTGCACAGATGTAGCTCAGGGCATGCTCTAATGATTTAGCTAGGGCGCCCGAGTCTGCGACATTCGGGGTCGCCACAGCGGCCAAATCAAGTTGGGCATCGACTTTAGTGATGAAAAGTGATGAGTCATCACTTTTCAGAGTTCTGTGGGTGCTGTGGTGACCCCGAAGGTCGCCGACTCGGGCGCCCTAGCTAAATCATTAGAGCATGCCCTGAGCTACATCTGTGCAAAATTTTGCACTTTTAGACTGATTAGCACGAGAAAAAAAAACCCTAAGGCCTCCGACTAACATGAATACTCACCCATACGTGTATTGTTTTCTGAAGCCATATACTAGCCCACAGAATGTTTTTTGTGCAAAACAAATGCCTGCAATGGATTCAGCATCATGACAAACCCCTAGTTAGACCCCTCAGATCCTCCTTGAATACCCAGAAAAAAAATCTTTTTCTGGGTATTTTCCTCCTGTATAGAAAGTCAATGGGAGCCCAACTTGATTTGGCCGCTGTGGTGACCCCGAAGGTCGCAGACTCGGGCGCCCTAGCTAAATCGTTAGAGCAAGCCCTGGGCTACATCTGTGCAAAATTTTGCGCTTTAAGTCAAAATTGCACGAAATTAGCAATTTGCTCCCCTTAATCCCCACACTAGTGGTGAGAAGAAAAAATAAATAAAACTCAAATGTTTTACTTGTGTAAAAGCATCAATACTGCAATGTAGAACCACTGTGTTACAAGTAGCCTAAGTAAAAATGTACTCGAAGTTAAAGTACAAATGTATTGGTATCAAAATGTGATTAAAGTACCAAAAGTAGTTCAAAGTAGCTACTAATTATGCAGAATGTCCCATATAATCACAAGTAACTTAAACTATTTTTTTCAAAAATTTGTAGTGGAGCAAAAGTATAATATTAATGTAGCCTAGCCTACTTAGTTACTTTCCACTACTATCTATTTTCATTTAATTCAAGCACACACACACACACACACACACACACACACACACACACACACACACATTTTCATGTTTGACAAAATATAATATAGGCCTGGCCTATTATATCATATTTTGTCATACACAGCAAGCTCTCACCATTTGCAGTTTGCAAGAAAGGGGGAAGAATTAATAAACAATATAGACGTTTTAAAAAAGGTTTTATGGTCATGATTCACCAGGATCCGGGATGGCTTGATTCTAGGCTTAAAATAGGCCTAATTGATATAGCCTAAATGTTTTTGTAAATCTCTATGGGATTTTTCTTTTCTTTTTTTTGGCACCAGAAAACCACGCCCACCCAGAACCTTCTACAATAGCTCATTTCAGTAAGGGAGTGTACGTTTATTATCCACTAGGGGGGGCTGGTTGACAGATTGTAACTTTTAAAAAAAATTCCTTGCCCCCCCCCCAACCTTCAGATTTTTTTTGGTGATCCCCCCTGCGTGACTTGAAGAAAATGCATGCCCCCCCCCTCCCCAATAAACTATATATATATATATATATATATATATATATATATATATATATATATATATATATATAGGCCTATATATACATACACACACACGCACGCACGCACACGCACGCACGCATGCACGCACGCACGCACGCACGCACACACACACACACACACACACACACACACACACAATATAGCACCCTATTTGACAATTGATTGATTGATTGATTGATTGATTGATTGAGGGTACAGAACAGTACAGTTCATTGATACAAGATTAGCCTCGGAAACGCAGGCATTTTATTTTGGCAATAGGATACAAGATCAACTGGACCACAAGAAAGCTTTTGGGATTAAATGTGGGTCTCTTTGTACTCAACTAATACAGAAAGGGTCCATTTGGTTCCACAACACTCAAAACAAAAGAAAGATTGAGCAACTGTGAACTATTTTCCATGATATAAAATCTAAAATCATAGTTTAAAACCAAGCTGTTTCTCCTATACCTCCTTCCCTGCCGAAAGCCTTGTTATTGCCTTGAACTAACAATATTTGACAGATATGACTGCTTAGGCTATACAATTCAGTCTCAGGCCACATTCTCATACATAATTCGGTAGTCAGTGCGAATTATGGGAGGGAAGAAGTTGCAACATTCTTGCATAGGCCTATAGGATACGTTTGCTCCACTTTGTCAACCGCAACAAGCCTTGCTTAGTCCACGTCTGTCCACGGGACATGTATCCAAGCTGACTAATAATGCATCCTCCATCTCCCTGTGAATATTAATTCTTCAAGTTCAACCACAATGTAACCAGGCGGTGACCAAGCAGGGTAGCCTAGCCCTATTTACCTGCGGTCGGAAACGGGCGATCAAAAAATAAAACGAGCGGCGGATAACGTCTCTCTCTCTCTCTCTCTCTCTCTCTCTCTCTCTCTCTCTCTCTCTCTCTGTGTGTCTCTGCGCTCCGCGCATGAAGCGTCTCCATTTGGACATGATTTGGAACAGAGCGAGAGAGAGATGGATTACGTTTTGTTCTTCTGGTTTAAGTTCATCATGGCTCGGTCAATTATGAAGCGATTAAAACAAATAAAACGTCACCTCTTCCTTGGAAAGCCTCACTTCCATGGACTGTATTGTGTCCCTATTACATCTAAAGATGTATACGTTGGCTGATCTACCAGTGCGCCATGCAGTGCGCTCCCATAATGGACATTTCCCGACATTGATTTGCTATATAAAACCATATTTGATAGATATAACTATCATCTACAATTACTTATTGTAGAGAACGTTATAGGCTTAATAGGGTATTTTAGCCTAGTGCGCAATGCCACCCTGGCAATGCCGATACGAAATTAATATGGCATTCATATTATTCAAGTTATTATACAGCCTACCAAAAGCTGTATGGTTTAAAGTAGGCCTAATTAATATACGTATAGGATATACTGCAGCACTCGTGTGTAAAGCCCTGTGTTGGTTCTTCTGTTAGCTTCACAATCACTTTTGTAGAATGCAACACAAACTCGAAGCACTGCGCTGTCAGCGCCGAGTCGCCGACTGCGCCCAATGAATGCGTTTCTTGTGGGAAGATTTACAGAAGCGGAATATACCAAGTTAATCAGGGGGAACTTGATAAATATAGGGGAGTAAACACGTATGAAAAATAACAAAAGAAAACATTTTTTTAATACAAAATTCAACAAATTAAAATTGCATGGACCCCCCTCCAGCCAAAATAAAAAAGTCATGGTCCCCCCTGACAATCAAATTATTATTTGAGAACCCCCCCTCGCTATGGACTATACCCACCTTAAGTATTAGACGAACACTCCCTAACTCAGTTGCCTAGCCACAACCCTTTTTTCCATTTTTTTTCTAACTAGACTGAGTTTTATTAGAAACACAGAAGTCGTGCCATATTTTTCATAGACTTCCTTTGCTTTCTATGACTGTGACCCCATGCTGCCCCATCCGAAGTAATGTGAAACCTGCACCTGGCAGACGGTGCGGAACAGCGCCTCTAGCGGCCCAGAGGCGAACAGAGAGAGCTGCAGACGTCTGACTCTTGATGTCTGACTCTGAACCCAGTCCGCGGGCTGGACTGCGCTGCTGTCTCTATTTATTATCACCGCTACACAACTACAGTAGAATATATATTATAAAACATATGCAATGGACGAATATTGATGTCCACCACGGGAATAGATGGTACATCTGTCTAGTCTTCGTTGAGGGATTGCTTTTTGTTTTCTGGAGGGTGATATGATCGCAACCATGCACCAGACTGTCAGAAGTTTACCGAGAGTTCTGCTCGTCTTAACGGTGCTCGGAGGCGCTCTGTTCGCAGGAGCTTACCCTACCTGGAGACTGGAGGTATGGTTGAACCACTGTTGTGTGCATGGCGAATGCAATTGTCTGTGATCACAATTATAATTTTCCACTGCCACAGAATCCATGCATTTATCTGCAGCGTGACATTGATAGTCTAGTACTATAACATAATCTGACGAAATAGAAGAAATAGATAGATCTTGAGAAAGTGTTATTAAAACAAACAAAAAACACCTCCCCTTGCTGGAATCAGAGGGCTTGGGGTGCATGGGTTTATTTCCTTTGACACACAGTCACACACGCACGCGCGCTGCGGGCGCGCACACAGTCTATAACAGGTAAGGATACCCAATATATTTAGGTAAGAAAGATGAGATTACAGTGGTTGGTTATTCTTGAAGGTGTTTAAACTTACTTAGGCCTACCATTCCTTGCACTTTTGTTCAAATTAACCAAGATTTCTCAACCTGAAAGATAATGCTTTGCTTAATTGAGTGGGACAAACTACCAACTCTCAAGAGCATTCCCATGATGGTTTATAGACACAAAAACAGTAGACTGTGTTTATTTAACTCTGAGAGTGTAAGTATATTCTCAGAATTAGACATTTTTATAGGATTTTACTGTAAGACAAAGCAGCATAAGGACTTATCCATGGCATTGTCTATGTGTCATTTCCTATTCCTATTCTATATAAACATCCTCATTAATAGCCTACTTGCAGATGGGAAAGCACTGCAACTATATGCATTTAATTTAAAAACTGTCTGTGGCTTACTGTACTGTCAGACCTTGTGTGAGAGTTCCACCAATACATGTAAACATGGAAACATATGATATTACTATATATACTGTTGTCGCTTTGTGGCTTCTACATTTTTGCATTAAGAATTTGAGGAAAACCATCTCCTCTCGTGAAAGAAAAGTCACCTGAAACAATGTTTTAATTGCATTCAGATCTTACAGACTCACCCAGCAATATTGAGGATAAATCCTTTGGGGATTTCAATTATTATACAAAGCAGAGCAAAAGTCCCATCATTACTCATCAGCGATACACAGTTAAGTCCTGAGTGTCAATTTAACTCAGAGTGTTCACATGGAACCCAAGTCTTTAGTCCACACTGCCTTGCTGTTTGATTTCAGGAGGTAAAAGTTTATGCAGGTAAACAACCTATTAATCTTGGGGTTAGATGTAGAGTGAATTGGATAGACTTGATGTATGCCTTCCTTCTTCAATGTTTGCCAAACAAGAAACTGCAGAAGCAGTGTGTGTGTGTGTGTGTGTGTGTGTGTGTGTGTGTGTGTGTGTGTGTGTGTGTGTGTGTGTGTGTGTGTGCCAAAGGTAGAAGCTTAAAACAACATGAATACCTTCAAAGGATTAAGATTTAGGATACATGGGCAGCTTTCATGTAGTTGGAGGAGCACAGAATGTCTCCAGTTTCAGGAGTAATAAACGTCTGGTTTAATGAATGTGCACCTCCTTGGCTCTGTTATCAGGATACAAGGAAAGTCCTAACTCTCTCTTGGCAAAAAGAAAATGTATAAAAACCATATCATTATTTCTTTATAAAATTTATTTTGTGAGTATTTCTGTTTGGAATCCTCTAAGGTCAGAATTACGCTTCAGTTTCAAGTTGGTGAACTCGTGCATTTATCAGTTCACCTCCTTTTTCCATAAATAAATAAAAGAATCAACTGGGACAAGTGATATTATGGTATATTGCAGCCAAACCAAACCGGCCTACAGTTTAACTTGCCCAGTCACTCACAGCATATTTACGATAGCACTAAAACAAAAACTACCCATAGTCAGCCTTTCAAAGCTGTAAAACGAGAATAGAATCCAATCCAGGTGTTATTATTTGGGGAGTCTTTTTTGCCCCTCCCCAAAGGGACATCAGACACAATCTATCTGCAAAATGTATCATACTTAACGTTTGGAAAGGGCTTTTTACTGCTGACCGCTTCCTTTTTCCATGAGATGGAATGCTCTTGCATGAAAATGTAATACGTAACATTCACATGCAAGGCGCTGAAATAACAGCACAGTTATGTGCAGTAGTAACAGTAAAATCACAGCAGACCTTGATGTTCACGAGGCATGTCAAAATCTCTCAAGGGTCTAAAATGTGGCAATACAACATTATACCATATTGCCTTTGTTTGAAACCCTGTGGAAAACTAATTATGGCTAAATCACGGTGTCAGAGTGTATTGTCTTCAGAGTGAAACCCAAGCAGGGCCCTTAAAGTTCGGTCTAGTTTAGTTCAGCCCATAAAGAGGCTCTTTCACCACCATCTGAACAATACTGTCTGTGTCCCGTCGCGTGCTCCTAAAGTGTTCTTTTCCTGTGGCGGCCGGCAAGACGGTCGGATCATGTGTCAGGTGGTTAATCAAAGATTTTTATTTGTCCAAGGAAGAAGCTCACACCAGTGTGTTGCTCATTGGGATCCGGAAAGACGCCCGATCGCAAGTGCTCCATCTCTCCAGGAACAAGCGCTACACCCTCACCCCGGAGCAACTGAAATGGGACAAGTTCAAGCTCACATACAAGTACAAAGATTGACTGTAATCCATTTCATGTCAAATCCTCATCAGTCATCATAGACAAAAAAACATATCTAAAGCAATAGAGCAACATACAAATTGTACGGTATAATGAGGCATCTGGGTGGAGTGTGTGGTGCAGGAGTAAATCAAAGAGATTAAGGGATGCATCCAGCTTGGACGGGTACTCCAACCAATAAAATTGGCTGTTTACAGCAGAGAAGCCAGGTGGGGAGGGTGATCTCTTTCACTGCATTAGTGACGCCTTCAGATTGGTCAGTGTGCCTGTTCAGCCGGGATAGGAACTAGTGCACTGTTAACCCAAAACCCAAACAGTGGGTTGGGACCCATTTGTGGGTCACGGACCAATATGTATGGGTCACGACTCAAGTAAAAATCCTATTTTCTTTTAAGTTAAAAACGTCTTATCTCTCTTTTGGGTCTCAAACTAAAAAGTTTGGGAACCACTGAACTAGTGTGTTCCTCCACATGCATCATGTCCTCCTGTTGAAACTCCTCACTGTCAGGTGAAACCTCACATGTGACCAACGCAATGTGGGCTTAGCAGTGACAGGGACTACACATGTGAGGAAAATTGGGACTTGGCATATAATGACTAAATTGGGAGAAAAGGGGAGTGTAGTGCCATAAAATGACCAAAGATAAATAACTACATCTGAGAGCGATCATAGATTAGTAATGCTGAGGAAACAGTACATCAGAAGCTTTTGTGGTGTTCCCTCTTGCTTCTTATTCATTGTTTTTTATTTCTGAAGATAAATGGTTGTATACCAGATGATGCTCTTGCTCTTCTACAGACTTCTCTCTTTCCCGACAAACTTGATGAATGCCAGTGACACGCGCAAGGGCATCGCCAAAGCTTTCAGCATGTGGAGCGATGTCTCACCTTTCAGCTTCAGAGAGGTGCCAGCTGACCAAGACGCGGACATTAAGATAGGTGGGCACACGGCATGTTCTGTCACAAACAGATGTTCCCCGGTGCATAGTTCTGGGCCTTCTGCTTTTGTCATTACTTGCTTTTCTCTCTGTGTTCATGGCGACCCGTGTGTAACGCCAAACCTGTCAACACTTTTATTTGGCTTTTATTTCTCCCTTCTTTTTTTATTTTACTTTTAGTATTTTTAAGCTATGGCTAATTTGATATTCAGTGTTATTCATAAAATGTTTTTTTTTTTTTTTCTTTTTTTGTAAAAAATGTAATAAAAGCAGAATATCTTCCAAGAATGTCTGACCAGGGTGCAATAAGTAAGTAAATCAAGCCTTGTCCGTCCCATTGGGAGACAGCCCCATGGTCTGGGATTCTTGTGGCTGCATAAATTCTCAGTGCAAGTGAGAAAAATGGTTGTCATGCAGTGTGGGGGGTTTGTAGAAAACGTTTCGTTCCATAATTCATCATTTCCCAGTTGTACTGTATGCAAAACAGAATGGCTGGAGTGAGGATTTCCCTTCTTGGCTCTGAGATATGTCTCTCCTTCTCCCTGTTGCGTTCTCTCTCTCTCTCTCTCTCTCTCTCAATTCTCTCCCTGGCAGGCTTCTATCCCATCAACCACACAGACTGTCTGCAGTCCTACCTGCACCACTGTTTCGACGGTATCACTGGAGAGCTGGCCCACGCCTTCTTCCCCCCAACGGGGGAGATCCACTTTGATGACCATGAGTACTGGGTACTGGGGAACATGCGGTTCAGCTGGAAGAAAGGCATGTACCTTTGCGTCAATCTTACCGTTTCATTTACTGAAACCAAATATAGTGTGGGACCTTAAGGGGAGCAAATGCACCAAATTTTGCACAGATGTAGCAAGTGGCCTCAGAAAACGATGGTTTAGTGATGAAAAGTGATGACTCATCACTTTTCATCACTAATCACAGTTTTGTGGGCGTTTTCTGGGGCCATTTGGAGCCCAAGGAATGTTTTTTGTGCAAAACAAATGCTTGCAATGGATTCAGCATCATGACAACCCCCTAGTTAGACCCCTCACATCCTACTTAAATACCTAGAAAAAAAAGGTTTTTCTGGGTATGTTCCTCCTGTATAGAAAGTCGATGGGAGCCCAACTTGATTTGACCGCTGTGGCGACCCCGAAGGTCGCAAACTCGGGCGCCCTAGCTAAATCATTAGAGCATGCCATGGGCTACATCTGTGCAAAATTCGGCGCTTTAAGACAAATTTGTACGAAATTTGCATTTGCTCCCCTTAAGGCCCCACACTAATATACTTGACTTGAGAACACAATCTTGCAGAAAGGTTGTCTGTGAGAGAAGCGCAGTGTCCAAGATGCAAAGTAATCGATGGTATCTTTGTGCAGGAGTTTGGCTGACGGACCTGGTCCACGTGGCAGCACATGAGATCGGTCACGTTCTGGGACTCATGCACTCTCTGAACCCTAATGCTATAATGCACCTGAATGCAACTCTGACAGGGCGCAAGCTAATCTCACAGGACGAAGTGTGGGGCTTGCACCGACTCTATGGTATGTCAAGAATTCCATGCGAGAAAGAGATGCTCATCTCTCAGACGTAAATGTTTTTCTTCATGATTTATTCTCTCAAACTGGAATGCAGTCTGATTAACACCTATTCTTAGACTTGTAGAACAAGGGTCTTCAACAGGGGGTCCGGGATCCCTAGGGGGTCCGCAGAGTTACTACAGGGTGTCCTCCAAATCTGTGTGACTTTTTGTCTCCTGTTTATATTAACCACTTGAACCCTAGAGTCCATATTCTCTGAGAGCTTTAGCCAAAAATAGCCGATCTACTGCGAGGCGTTGTGAGCTTGTAGATCGGCTATTTTTGGCAAAGAGGTTTGGTGTAGAGGGGGAAAAGAGCAGACTAAGTACAGAGTGAAATGTCAAGTTTATTAATTATTGACGGTTCATGTGGTTAAATATCTGAAAACACAAATTGACATGAATCCAAAATACACTTATGTTTCGGCTGTCAAACGATGAAACTATATGGAATTTATGAAAAGGTTCTGGGGGTCCCTGCTCTCGCTCAACTAAGGACCCCTTCCTTGGCCTGAAAATATTGAAGACCCCTGTTGTAGAACATTTGAGTGCTGTATAAGACCGCTGTGACTCATTTAGAATCCAAAGCACCTAGATTAGGAGCTCTGGATGGAGAACACGCGGTAGGTCTGGCATCAGTTCCACAGTTGCTTCCGAAAGCCAACGTGGCATTATTGAATATAGTAGACACTGTGAGTCATCATTAGTATGTGTGTGTAGTGTGAGTCATTTTCAGTAAGAGCAGATTATCAGTCCAAATTCTTGCACTGCAGAGCGAAAGCTGGCCTCTGATCCCTCTCTCATCCCTCCCTCCTCTTTGCTCCATCTCTCTCCTACAGGATGTTTGGATCGGTTATTTATCTGTCCCGCTTGGGCGAGGAAAGGCTATTGCGACAGCAAGCGCAAGCTCATGCAGAAGCACTGCCCCTCCAGCTGTGACTTTTGTTACGGTAAGACAGAGCAGTAGTCCAGAGGAAAAAAGATTACGCTCCATCGTCTGCTGCCGGGAGCCGCTGTGAACCGTTTGCCAACAGAGCAACGGGAGCCAGCAGGTCCAGCCATGTGGAGCTGTGATGGGGGTTTTCAAACATCTGATTCTAAAACAGATTAGCACTTGCCACTGGGGGAAAACTAATTCAGGAAGAGTTATTTAGGCTCGGAAAACGTCAGCGTCCGTAGAGAGGCAATTTGTGTTAAGGCACAGAGCACAACAAAACGCAACTGCAACCTGTCTGAGCTTTGCACCTGGACGCACACTGCTTAACCCATTATCAGAGCATTCAATAAATTAGCGAGTCTGTGTCGGCAGTCAACAGCCGTACTCCTTTCATAGTGTTGCATTCAAATACTGTACCTCAGTCCTGAGGTCTCTGGTTGCACAACAGGAAATGGCTCCTCCTAAACCATCACAGCACATAGATTGTTGTGGGTTTCTCTGTGTTTTTTTTTCATGGTCTGTAACAAGGGACAGTGTGGATAGAGGCGAGACGATATGATTCCTGGCTCCGGGTAATCTGTTCCTCATTGCTGATTGGGAGACGTTGTTCGGCTGTGGAAAAATTCCTGAGTGACTCCAAACCGCTGGAATTTCAGACTGTGGCTTGAGGGTTAGAGACGCAGAAGGTCAAATTGGATTTTTGCGGCATTAACGAGAGCGACTGTTTTATTTAGTTTTTTTTTTCTCTTTTTTCGAGTAGACATTTCAGCTGACCGCGAGGCCGTCCCTGCGGTGCTTCCACAGAAACCAGACAGCTAACACTGATAAGACACCACAAGGTCTAAGGTTGGGGGAGCGGGCGGGTTGACAGTTTTTATGCAATATTAATTGCAGGTCATCAAAAGTACGTTAAGATGTGTATGAGGAAAGGCTATGGTGACAGCTCTGAAAGAAAAAATATGTATACTGTAGATCGCCCCCACACTCAAACCACGACTTTGAAAAAAAAAGAAAAAACATGACAATGACATTATGACAAAGGAGTATGACTCTGTGGTCTGGCGTTTGCAGGGGAATTACTCAATATTTGACCACCTTTGTCCTCCGCTTCTAGAATTCCCCTTCCCCACCGTGGCGCCCACGCCAGCTCCCCCGCGGACCAAACACAAGCTAGTGGCCGAGGGCAAGAAGCTGACGTTCCGCTGTGGGAAGAAAATTGCGTCAAAGAAAGGCAAAGTATAGTGAGTACCCCCTTCTCATCTCATGCCTTTACACCCAACTTGACCGTTTCGATGTCACACAGCGGAAAATCGGAAAATCCGCAACCACTCGCAACGCGGCGCATGGCGACACGTTGGATCTGCTACTTATGCTAGTTTGGACAATCTTAAAGACATTCCCAAAAATAACGTGTTTAACTGAGTGCTGTTTCACCCCTTCCCTCCCTATTAGCTGGTACAAAGACGGAGAGCTGCTGGAATACTCCCACCCGGGGTACATCTCGCTGAAAGACAACCACATCAGCATTGTAGCCAACGCCATCAACGAGGGCACCTACACCTGTATCGTGAAGAAAAAGAACAAGGTCCTCACCAACTACTCCTGGAGGGTGCGAGTGCGCTTCTGAAGCCCACACCGCGCACCCTGCAGCACAGACGCACTGGGTATCACAAAGGAAGAGACAGAGAGAGAGACACACCAACACATACACAATAGTCAAAAGGGGACCTCATTCACCAGGGCACATATTTTCTTTCTTTTTGTGTTGTTTTCGTTTCTTTAACCTCCCACCCTCCACTGTTTCACACACAACTCACTTTTGTGCATTATTTGTTGTCCTGTAAATGCATTTTGATACATGCACAAATAAAGGTTAAGTGACAAATAAGTATTTCTGTGAAAACAAAACTGGAAAACAAATCACGGCACACAAGATAGGTCATATTTACCGTAATTCTGAGATAAAGTATTTGTGAACTCGTATTTAGAATGACGGGCACCCAGCAGAAGACAATCTGAAACAAGCAGAAGACTGCAAGCGCCGTACAAAGATCCTTCTGCTGCATGCCATTTGAAGAATTTACAAACTGACCAAACCAAAGCACTTGGGGCCAGAATAAGCAATGTTGTCTACACTCCGTTGGAACTGTTTGGACCTTCATCCACATATGGAACACCTCAGACGTCTAGCTTACTTTACTAGCCTCTGAGTGAGGCCAGCCAGCCTCCGCCTCTAGAGACCTCAGTCTGTTCCACTACCAGCTCCCTTTCCAGACTTATTCACCACATCAGGTGCAGTAATCCACAGTAGGGCTTGTGGGGGACCCATAGATAAAAGTGATTAATGCACATTTCCATTTTGTATTGGTTCGGAGTAATCCGGAGACGAGGGACCTTTGCTGCGTGTGTGTGTGTGTGTGTGTGTGTGTGTGTGTGTGTGTGTTCCAGTCTGAGCACTGAGCAGCCAAGCCGTCTTGCAGGAATGAGACCCACTGTTTATTTTTCTCCGGTTTAAAATCGAAAATAATTTATTGGTTTAATTCTGAAGACGTGGAGCCACTTTAACAACAAAGGCAGAGGGGGTCTGGCGCTCTTTTTTCCCTGAAAGAACAAAGTACTGAGACAAAGTGTGCAGTGCAAAGAATGACATCACTTTTGGACGGCTGCTACTGAGCTGGGTTCAAGGCCGTTTTTCGGGGTGGTATTTTTCTTTTTTTGGCTTTAGCATGACTTTTTTTTTCTTCTCTTTTTTGCACTCTGGCAGCGTGGGGCTGTTTGCATAGCTCAGACAGGAGTTTATAAATACGGGGGGAGATGGCAGACAAAATAACATTTCAAACTTTATTTCTAGCAAAAACAATGTCCTATGTCAGCATGCAAGCTGACAACCGTGAAGGTAAATCTTACAATAAGATGGATGGAAAGCAGAGCCAATGCTGTGTCCTTATACAGTAGCCTCTGCAGTTCAGGAAATACCAGCCATTTAAAATCTGGTCCTCTTTCAGGGAGCACATTAAAAAAAAAAGGAAAACGTAATACAAGAAGAAATCAAAAGAGCTAAACTACAAACAGACAGGAGGAGGACATATGCTGCACCTCCAGAAGCGCTAGGAATTGTCACATTTGTGAAATGGCTTCAAAAGATACTGTTACAGTTGAAAATCAGCCATTGAGTGGGACAGGGGTGAGGAAACTGAAGAAGAATTCTGGAAATTCTAACAAGGTCTAGCCACCAACCCTGTTGTATGGCAAAGAGTCTTGACCATTTTAGTAAGATTTGTAATTTTCACCCCAGGGCATCGTGGGCCGTTCCAAAAATGAGTCCAACTTCCAAAGAGAACGGAATGAGTCCAACTTCCAAACAGAACTGAATGAGTCCAACTTCCTAACAGAACTGAATGAGTCCAACTTCCAAACAGAACTGAATGAGTCCAACTTCCTAACAGAACTGAACGTGTCCAACTTCCAAACAGAACTGAGTTTGCCTTCCAACAGAACTGAATGAGGCCAATGTTCAACAGAACTGAATGAGTCAAATTCCCGGCAGAACTTCACCTCTCACGATTCCTTACTGTCCGTCAGGCTGGCAGTCCAGTCTCTCTCTGTGATTGTAGCGCACATTGAAAGCGCGCTTTTGGATGAAGGCTCTATACAGCATGCAGACCATTGTGAGCTCCAGCGCCGTCCACTCAGAATTTGAGACTGAAACCCGGGCCCACGGCCGAAGCTCCCTGGTTGCTGCTTGTCAGATGAAAGCCTGTGTCTTTGAGGTCATCATCCCCCTAAATGACAGGGTGAAAGAAAAGAAAAGAACAAGAAAATTACCTCACAGCTTAAGTTCACAGTAGTACCTGTATAACAGAGTCAAACATCAGTGCAAGTTGACGAGGAGTGACACACAGTGGGTACTACACAGTAAAATTACTAAATCGGTGCTCATTTAACTCCGAGAGTGAGTCACAAACGGTGTTGAAAGTGAGTCACAAACGTTGCTGAAAGCATTAGGAACGTAAGGCTACCTATCATGGAAAACACAAGCAGGAAGTAAGCAGACACACAAAGCAGAAGGCTGTAGGTCTGTAATCTCTTTAGCACACAGACGGCATTCAGAGAGCGGCTGGATCTATGTAATGGAGAGAATGCAGCCTAATGTCCTTACCAGCTGACTGTAGCCCAGGCCTCCCTCGGGCGGGCGAGGACTGGTGCCTCGCTTCACCCTCTGCTGCTCACTCTTGGCCGGCCAGGTGGGGAACATGGAGGGGTCGATGGGCAGCGGGGTCTCGCGGAAGTATTCGTGCTTCAGCGCCTCGTCCGATAGAATCCTCTTGCTTGGACAATAGGTGAGGAACCTGAGAAAAAACAGCCCGACAGGTCAGGAGAGGTCTGGACAACGCGATTGCTTTGTTGATGGACAGACAGAGCGCTGGTGTTTTTTTAGATCCAAACTGTCTTCACTGCACAATTCAACAATGATGTACAAACGTACGTAAAGTATTCAGTGAAATCTGACTTCTACGAAATACAAGTGAAAAGGAAAAGCGACAGACGATTTTGGCAATAGTTTCCACTTAAACTAATTAATTACATAATCACATTTGGACAATATGGACACTGAGGTTCAAGTATATAAATTGATGATCCCTCAGCAAAGATGATCGATCATATTATCAACAGGTAATGAGTGGGTGCTTCTCAATTAAGGCCCTCTACCGTCTTTTTAACTTCTCTGATGTAGAACAAAGGACTCATCCTCTACACCAAATCATGTAATGGCTTCAACTGGCATCTCGGACTTCATGTGATCTATGTGCTCAAATTTGGGCAAGGTTTCAGCCTTGACTTAACTAATTTAAATATATATATGAAAATGGATGTATTATTGTTCGTGATTTTGTTTCTATTCATTTGTACAGCAACTTCCTTGGTTTGTGCTGGCAGTCGCAGGGACGACATTCTCTAGTATTGTTGTGGTGAAACTGTTATTAACACATCGGGTGCCCACGTGGTGTCTACGCGTCAATCTCTTTGATCTTTACGAGTGCCCAACGACGCGTTTGACGCGTTGTACAGTAAACTATACTGTAGCTACTGCACTTGGCTACCGCGGTGATGAAACAACTCCATTTCCCAACACGCTCGTTGACTTCCTGTTTACCGGCTGCACAAAAGTGCTGTTTTCTCCGGATTCCCTTCCTTTTTTCATTTTTTTCTCAAAACGGCAGCCTCTTCTACATGCCGTAACACAAACACTGTGGCTTAGAAATGATAAAAAACGGTCCTGACTGAAAGAAAGGATTTTTGCGAAATAAACAGGACATACTCGGATTACATTTACTCGGATTACTTTTCTCGCCAGTACTCTCGCCGGTAGGTAAAATGACGCGTTGCCATGGGCACCAGCAAATTAGACGTCAGAGATCACGTGGGCATCCGATGTGTTAAAAAACTGTTTTAATTAGGATATGTCTATGATTTTCATCTCACCGTATTTGGTAACCGTTTAAGAAATGCAATAAGTCACACGAAGCCATGGTTTACCGTGATTTTACAATGGCGAAAACAGTCGGAAGCCTTCTACGCCACGTCAGGCTTAGCCTGCGCCTTTTAGCCGTTGTAAAATCCACGGTAAACCAACCATGATTGGCTGCAGAAATCAGTTGCACGTCAAAGCCAGCTTCCACATTGCATACAACTGTAAGATAGGTCATAACCACATGGTTCACTCACAGCTACCTACTTCGGACAGGGATCTAGTTTGTGTGCATTTATTTAACAAACGTGTTACAGAGACCTCCATAGATGGATTACTTCCTTTTCCATTGCTATGAATCGTAAGGTCTGTTCTATAATTCTCAACTTCTATGGGCTAGTCTTAAACATTCTCCTGCACACAAGGGTGTGATATTCCAAGCAGCTCTGCAATGTCTGCCTGCCAATCTGCACTCCTAGCCTTCAGAAATACTGTGCTTTGCTTGAAGAGCTTTGAGTCTGAAACCCGTTGACCTCACACGACTTGACTCGTACCAAGGTCACTCACTGTCTGAGTAGGCAATTATGATCGCTGTAAAGTTTCACTGAGCTGGACGAGTGCCAGACCTCGGGCAAAAGTGTGACACTCTTGGAGGCACACCAGAGGACGTGTTGTGGCACCACTCAGCTGTGAGATAATGGAATGTTATGGTTTTGCCATTCGCAGGTGCAGGCTAATGCTTACTTTATACTATGCCGTATGATGGTGCAAACATGAGCCCATTAATCTTTTGGGGTAAAAACAACATTTTACAGTGAAATAATCCCTCCCAAACCCACGGCTCAGTTGTGCGAGCACCAGCCCGGGTTGAGTTTGTCCGTGTAATGTGTCACAACGATGGAACGGCGTCGAGGAACTTTGATGAATTCCCAGGATGCTACTTCTGTCATGTTTTAGGCCAGATTGCCAAACGTGCGCTCACTCAAATGACCTGGAAAGCGTGACGGCATGTGTTGGGACAGCGGATTATTATTACATCAAGGTATAGCAATTATTCTTGGACAAAATCTTGTTGTGGAAATAACCTGCTGCCAAAACAGTCATTTGTTTTAAGCATAATGTCAGTTTTCCACCTTATTCTCCAATCAAGAAAAAAAACAACCCACAACACCCTTCCCAGAAATTGTCTTGTAATTCTGGCTGAGCGAGGAATTATGTTGACCAACAATAATTCTATAAATCTAAATGCTTACAGGGCATCCTTACCAGTGTAAACAATGTCCAGCTGGGTGGAAATAGGTGCCAGCTTTTGGGGGGCGTGGTTGGCACAGATATATATGTATATAAAGGCTTGGTGGATGGACCAAATGTGAGCTAAAATGGTCCACCACATTTTATGGCTCCGTTCTTGAAATGTGCAGCAAACCATAAACCTTTAAACATCTACTAAGGCCAATATTACATTAAATCATACAACTAGGGAAAATACAGCATAATAAGCAAAGGACTTCAAGGAAGGCCTATTAGCATTAAGTATCTCATTGGTTTGCAATAACAAAAAATATGATGCCACTCGTCTATTTGGTTTGCCATTATTCTGTTGTAATAAGATAACCTGCAATCACATTTCTTCAGCAAAATACAGTGTAGGACATACACGTGAGACAAAACATACGGCAGAATACGTGGAGTGGACTGTGATGTCGTGTCTTTAGTGCGGAATAGGGATGGGACGATATGAAAATATATCACGATTATTGTGACCAAAGAAATCGCGATTTTCAATATTATCGCGATAATCAAAACATCAATTATCACGGGGAGGAACATTTGCCAAAAAATAGTCGATCTACAAGTTTGTAGATAGGCTATTTTTTGGCAAAGAAATTTGGTAGAGTGAAAAAAAGTATGCAACGCGTTGTGAGCTTGTAATATCGGCAATTTTTTGAAAAAGAAATTTGGTAGAGAGTGAAAAAAGTACGTACGTATATTATAAGTAAGTTTTACCTATAGAGTGTTTAAATGGTACCGGATATGCAGCTCGGCAAATAAAAGTCCCAGACACCTACGTGCATGACGGAGGATGATTTCACAATAATTTAAATCTCCACGATAGCATTATCGTGAGTGTTTTTTTTATCACGATAAACGATAATATCGCTTATCGTCCCATCCCTACTTTAGTGCGGAAGCAAACAGCCTTGAGGAGCCTTACTTGTTCATGAGGTCAAAGCCTTGGTCGGAGAGCAGCGCACCAAAGCGCTTTCGCAGGTTGTTGTAGGGGTACTCTGTGAAAGTCATCTTCTTCACAGCAGGGAGCTCGTTGTAGCCGGGCCAAATCTTCTCGCTGGGCGACCCCAAATCCTGGTGTCAACACATACGAGTCAACAAAGACTTATAGAGCTGTCATGCAGAGAGCACTACGTCCAGGTCGGGTCTCCCCACTGTTGTCTTGAGGTATTCCATCAACCTCAGACCAAGAGAGACCCACGGTAGTCCAAATACATATTTCAGCAGTTCAATTCATCACCATTATGTAACATACACCATTTAGCTATTGGACCGTGTGCTTAAAGAATGGAAACAACACAGTCATTCGGTTCAGCGCTTCACAACTCGTTTCCCCACTGGGACCTTAGGTTTCACTGATCCAAAATTCAGGGACCAATACATTGACTACATTAATCGCTTGTACCATAGCTTCCCTATTCTTGGGGGAACATTTGTTCCAAAAATAGATCTACAGTACATCTACAAACTCACAACTGATTGAGAGACAAAGGTTTCAATCAAGTTATTAAACAACCAGTGGCGTCAGTTCAGCAAAAGCTTGGGTATGGCAAAGATAGTAGGCGCCCGGTGGGCGCGAAAAATCGGGTTTTGTCCATTTTCCCCTCAGGTTTCTACGGTTTCTTGGGCTGGAAAAGAATTACGGACATCTGCTAAAAATACTGGTCATAATACTTTTAATGCATGGATGAAGCAGGTGCACAAACAGCCAATAACAACAGTTAAATGTATTAGGCCTAGTTGGAACTGAAAACGAATTGAATGTAAAGGAAGGAGTAATAGGCTATACAACAAATGCACAGCTTCATCTTGCATGAGGGAATTAATATAATCACGCAGGCTGTGTCTTTGCGCATACTGCATGGTTTCACAACAAGGTTCTGTTGCATCGTGTTTCATGCCAACACATGTGCCGACTTCAGAATAATGAGAAATAGTCTAAAAGTCGGGTCTGCGCAAATGTTTCATAAGGTTGATAAATTCATCCAGACAGAAATGAATCAAATATAGGCTGCTCACTGCTGGTATGGTCGAGTGGTGACATGAGTCCATGCATCTGTTATGCAACTTTGGGACAGTTTATTTGTGGTCAGATAACTTTTGTAGCCTACATTAATTTATTTGCCCAAGACAGTTCTACAGTAGGCTACCCCTTTGAAACAGCGAGTATGCGAGAGAGGCAGAGAGAGAGGAAGCGAGCGCGAGAGAGAAAGCGAGCGCGAGAGAGAGAGTCTCTGATTTGCAGAGACGGGGTTAATAAATAATTACCAGTAATTACCAGTTTTTCAGTAACATATATGGCTGGGGTATGGCAGCTGCATACCCCTGCCATACCCAATTGTAGCCACTGAAAACAACACAAAGGCGAGGGTCACCGCAGATTTGTGACACGGGACCATTTTTCTTGGATAAAGGCTGGCCTAAGAGGTGAACTGGGAGAGCTGAATGACAGCAACACACCGTCCCGTCATGCTTTGTGCATATGATCCCTACTGGATAACTGGCACAGCACACTATGGAGGGATTCTGCAAAATGCATTTTAGTGACTGGGTTGACCAATCATCCATCAACTTCACCACCTAGTGGGGAATTAACAGTAGTGCATGTAGGGGCATAAACATTCACCAGCGGAAAAAACAAACAAAAGTGGCTGTTAATATCACTGTACGAAATTACTTCATTTTGTAGGGGGGCCAAATGAGGGCATCTTACCTTAAAAATCTTGTTAATTTGGTCAATTTCAGATTTTCCAGGAAAGAGAGGTTTCTGCGTGAGGAGCTCGCCAAATATGCAGCCCACTGACCACATGTCTACAGCTGTGGAGTACTCCTGTGGAGAGAAGAACAAACATCATGTCACTCTAGAGAGAGAGGGAAGAAAAGGGGCCCAGACGGCCTGCCAGCCATGTGTCTGTGTTCAAGTCTGTCTGCAGCCTGAATGCTGATGTGCTTTGACTGCAGAACAGGATTAGTGTCATCTCACGGTGGGCACCACTAAGGTGTCTGTTTGGGATTGATGGACAAAAAAATACACTGCATGTCCTGAAAGGCTGGGTTTATTTTGTATTTTATGGAGCATGCTTTAGTTGGAGGAAAGCGATCCAACACATGTAAGTATGTGTCTTGAGAGAGTGAGTTAAGGTACCGTACGTTAAACCCTGACTTGTTTTCGTTTCATCTTGTGCGTGGAGATATTTTCATTGGGACCCATTTTTGGCTTTAAACCGTTTTGACCTAAACGCAAAGCTATGTCCCTTTTGAAAAATAGCAGATATACAAGCTCACAGCACGGCACCGAGTGCCGCTCTGCTAGTAGCTTGTAGATCTGCTATTTCTGAAAAATCGTGGAAAAACGTATTTTGATCGAATTCTACAAGTGTCTTCTAAATCCTATGGTTTTAAAACAAAAAACCTATGTTTCTATGTCAGTGGTGCTAAAATGTTTCATGTCGAGGACCCCCAAAATGGTATGTATTTGGCCACGGACCCCCAACTCAAAATATGTTGTTCCAGGTACCCCAGAGGCTAAATTTGAATTAAAATGTTGCTTTAAAAATACATATATAGAGATTTGCACAATCTTTCATGACTTTTCAAAAATAGCAGATCTATAAGCTCGCAATATCTGCTATTTTTCAATAGCTAAAGTATTAAATAATGATAAGCCTAAATGAGTTAAATATTGCTGTGTATGTGTATACGTGTTATGAAACTACATGATGCATTGCGAGTGTTCCGTACTCCCACTTGTTGTGTTCTTATGCCTCTCTGACTGAACAGACCCACGCCTGATTTATACATCGAAAATATCGACTCTACAAGCTCACAACGTGTCGCCTCAGGACGTATAGTGAGCTTGTGGATCTGCAATTCTCCTTCTAGAGGAGATCTCTCTTAGACGAGGCAGCCTTCCAACTGTCTTAAGGGTCTTTCACGTGGGGAGTGTTTGACGTGCCTTGTAATTTATTTTCAACAAGAGACCAATCTGACAGGCAGAGTGACAAACTGTTTGTGGCCTGTGCCTGAAACAAGTTGAAATGTTTTTCTATGCAACATGTTAAATCACTTCTATAGTTTGGTTGACTGATTGCAGTTTTATTTGTTGGTGTTAATAAAATAAATATACCCAATACAAAATTGTATTTCCAAAACGAATCCTCATGACGTCCTCTTCATAATGTTGCCGGTCACAAGGTGAACCAAATGTTTCTTTAGTTGTGGCTGTAACAGTGAGGCAGTGACCGACCTTAGTGCTGTCACGATTATGACATTTTACATGACGATTAATTGTCACTCAAATAATTAAGATTAACGATTTAATTGTGTTTTTGTCGTTGACAATTACACTACCGTTTGGCTTTTAGGCTGGTCTCTTTTAAGCGCCCGGGGTCCGACCCCATTTTGCGAAATAAACGCCCGGGCTACTAATTGGGGATTTACGGTATTTGACAACTTTTACTTAAAAAAGAACATTGATATCCACTATCTAATAGCCATTCTACAAGCTCACAACAAGTCGCGATGCAACGCGTTGTGAGCTTGTAGATCTGCTATTTCCACTATTATATATATTTTTTTAAATATATGAACGTTTTTCAACATGGAAACGATTATGAAAAATAATCATGATTATGTGAAATAATTGCCATTAGTCGATTATGTAATAATTGTGACAGCCGTACTGACCTTGGCTCCCAGCAGCAGTTCTGGAGAACGGTACCACAGCGTCACCACCACGGGCGTGTAGGGCTTCAGCGGAGAGCCGTATTCCCGGGCCAAACCGAAGTCTCCGATCTGCAGGCAGACATGACAGGTGGCAAAAAAGTGGGCCTTTCAAAACAGGACTGGTCAACAATGATGCTGCACAACATTACATAAGTCACTGTTGCCAAGATAGGCATATCATCCCACACAAACACCATGAGAGAGAGTTTAGCTAGCTGCAGGAGTAGTGAAAATGAGAGAAAACATTGTTTGTCAGTTCCTCTTGTGTGTGTGTTTTGGGGTGGGGTAATTCCTACCTTGAGGATGCCTTTGTGGCTCAGCAGCAGGTTGGAGGTCTTCAGATCACGGTGGAGGATCCAGTTGTCATGGAGATGGCGGACACCTCTCAGCAGCTGAATCATAAGGGTCTTGACTTCGCCTGTAGTGGACAATGAGGGTCTTCAGTCACACACCGGGCCACCCAGGGGCCTAAACTAGGCCCTCACCCGTTTTCGCTCTACACTAAATATCTTTGCAGAAATTATCTGATCTATAAGTGTTGTGAGCTCTTAGATTGGTTACTTTCTGTGCCTGCTCGTCCCACCGAATAGGGACGGCACTAAGGGTTTAAGTCAGGGGTCTTCAACGTTTTTAGGCCAAGGACCCCTTAGCTGAAACATTGAAACATTGAAACATTGAGAGTGATGAAGAGGGACTCCCACTACACATTGTATAAAAGTATTAGACAGGGATAACGGTGCAAAAACCTGATTAAAGGGTGTACCAAACTTTTCTCAATTGATTCTTATGTATTTTTCCCTGTAGAATCCATTTCTGCAATATACATTTTTATATCGCGCATAATTAATGAGATAATTAGCATTTTTGACTAATTATGCTAGTTAACTCATTAATTATGCACAATACAACAATATACTTTTCAGAAATGGATTCTACGGGAAGAATTACATAAAGATCAACTGAGAAAAGTGTGGTAAACCCTTTTATCAATTTTTGATGAATTCTTTCCCGTTCTTTCTGCCCATGTGTCAAATTATTTGTAACATGGGTGGAAATGACAGGACAAACCCTATTTAAAAAATGTTAAAAGGGTTTACCAAACTTTTCTCTGTTGATTCTTATGTATTTTTTCCTGTAGAATCCATTTCTGCAATATACATTTTTGTATTGTGCATCATTAATGAGTTAATTAGCATATTTGATTTTGACATATGAGGGGAAATAACACAAAAAACCTATAACAATTTGATAAAAGGGTTTAACAAACTTTACTCAGTTGATCCTTGTGTATTTTTTCCTGTACAATCCATTTCTGCTATGTAGATTTTTGTATTGTGCATATTTAATGAGATAATTAGCATATTTGACACATCCGTGGAAATAACAGGGCAAACCCTATAACAATTCTTTCAATGGACTACAGTACTGTAACAGGTACAGTAGAGTACAGTAAGTTACAGTACAGTAAGGTACGGTACAGTACAGTACAGTAAGGTAAAGTACTGTAAGGTACAGTAGAGTATAGTACAGTAAGATACAGTACAGCAAAGTACAGTAGAGTACAGTACAGTAAGATACAGTTCAGCAAGGTACAGTAGATTACAGTACAGTAAGGTACAGTAGAGTACAGTAAAGTACAGTAAGGTAAAGTAGAGTACAGTAAGGTATAGTAAGGTACAGTAGAGTACATTAAAGTACAGTACAGTATGGTACAGTACGGTACAGTAAAGTACAATACAGTACGGTACGGTACAGTAGAGTACAGTACAGTAAAGTACAGCAGAGTACAGTAAAGTACAGTACAGTAAAGTACAGTAGAGTTAGTTGAGTACAGTACAGTAAGGTAAAGTACAGTAAGGTACAGTAGTGTACAGTCAAGTACAGTACATTAAATTACAGTTAAGTACAGTAAGGTACAGTACAGTACAGTACACACGGTATAGCTGCTCAGATTCACCGCTCCACTGTACTGTACCCTACCTTACTGTACTTTACCTTACTGTACCTTAATGCGCTGTACTGTACTGTACCTTACTGTACTGTACTTCGCAGTACTCTACTGTACCTTACTGTACTGTACTTGACTGTACATTACTGCACTTTACCTTACTGTACTGTACTCAACTGTACTCTACTGTACGGTACCTTACTGTACTGTACTTCGCAGTACTCTACTGTACCTTACTGTACTGTAATTGACTGTACCTTACTGCACTTTACCTTAATGTACTGTACTCAACTGTACTCTACTGTACTTTACTGTACTCTGCTATACCTTACTGTACTGTACTCAACTGTACTTTACTGTACTCTGCTGTACCTTACTGTACTGTACTCTACTGTACCGTACCGTACTGCATTGTACTGTACTGTACCTTACTGTACTGTACTTTAATGTACTCTACTGTACCTAAGAGTACTGTAGTCCATTGAAAGAATTGTTATAGGGTTTGCCCTGTTATTTCCACCGATGTGTCATTATGCTAATTATCTCATTAAATATGCACAATACAAAAATGTACATGGCAGAAATGGATTCTAGAGGGAAAAATACATAAGGATCAACTGAGAAAGGTTTGTTAAACCCTTTTATCAAATTGTTATAGGGTTTGCCCTGTTATTTCCGCCCATGTGTCAAATATGCTAATTATCTCATTAATGATGCACAATACAAAAATGTATATTGCAGAAATGGATTCTACAGGAAAAAATACATAAGAATCAACTGAGAAAAGTTTGTTAAACCCTTTTATCAAATTGTTATAGGTTTTGGGTTAGGGTTATTTCCCCTTATATGTCAAATATGCTTCAAATATGCTAATTATCTCATTAATGATGCACAATACAAAAATGTATATTGCAGAAATGGATTCTACAGGAAAAAATACATAAGAATCAACAGAGAAAAGTTTGGTAAACCCTTTTATCATTTTTTAAATAGGGTTTGTCCTGTCATTTCCACCCATGTTACAAATAATTTGACACATGGGCAGAAAGAACGGGAAAGAATTCATCAAAAATTGATAAAAGGGTTTACCACACTTTTTTCAGCTGACCTTTATGTAATTCTTCCCGTAGAATCCATTTCTGCAAAGTATATTGTTGTATTGTGCATAATTAATGAGATAATTAGCATAATTAGTCAAAAATGCTAATTATCTAATTAATTATGCGCGATATAAAAATGTATATTGCAGAAATGGATTCTACAGGAAAAAATACATAAGAATCAATTGAGAAAAGTTTGGTACACCCTTTAATCAGGTTTTTCCACCGTTATCCCTGTCTATATTGGAGACTAAAAATGTTCATAGCTTTCTTAGACAGGGTAGACTTGTTTGACAGCACTATCATCAGTGTAGGTTGTTGGTCTAATCATGTGTATTTTTAGACATCTAACCACTTGAACCATCAATACTTAGTCTGACTGCTCGTTTCCCTCTACACCAAACCTCTTTGCCAAGAATAGCCGATCTTCAAGATCACAACGCCAGATTGGTTATCCTTGGCTAATGTTCCACACATAATAGGGATACAAGGGTTCAAGTGGTAGTGTAGGAGAAAAAAAAAAATCTCATCACACAAAGATTTGGAGGACCCCCAGTAGTAACTCTGAGGACCCCATAGGGGTCCCGGACCCCCTGTTGAAGACCCCTGGTTTAAGTGGTTAACAGCGCAGAAGCGAGGCATCTAGCGCTAAACCCCAACATCAACATGAATAAACCCATTGTGGGCAGCATGGCTACCGCAGAAACATGGCCAACTCGGCGAGGCAAACCGACAGACACCGCTTCAGAATTATGTTCTATTAGAAACAGCACATTCTTGATCTGCTGCTGCTTATTACGCGGAACTGAACAAACAGACAGAGTGCGTCTCATGTTACCTGGTAAGAAGGGCTGCTTCATGGTCTCCATTAGGCTCTTGAGGTCATGCTCCACGTAGTTCATAACAATGTAGATCTTGTCCATGTTGCTGCCAACCACGATTTCCTAATGCAGATGGGGAGGAGGGTAAACTTTACTTCAAGAGCGTAACGTCGTTGTCGGGTGGAAACCTTGTATGTCCAAAACCGTTTGTTTAGTATTTATCGTTTTTAAAATGATTTAAACTAGTGAAAACAGCCGATCTACAAGCACACAACGCCTCGCGGTGCGAGGCGTTGTGTGCTTGTAGATCTGCCGTTTTCACAACTTTTGTGCGTCAGCCTTAGCCTGATTTCAGACTCAGCTGAAGCTTGAGTCTGACATTGTGCCCTGTTTGAGCAGTTTCTGGAGGGGAGGGACTTTGACGGCAGCATGGATTGGTTATTTGTTAAACCCACCCCCACCCCCTGCGCTAATTGGAGGAGCCGTCATTTCGGCTCCAGAAATCACTTATTATGAACACAATTCCAGACCAGAGAAACAGTCCACTCTAAGGGTGGGCGGTTATGGGCTGGAACCAGGCTACATCGGCCTTGTATGAAGCAGGGCTTTGCTTTGCATAAAAATGTACACAAGATTTGAAATTTGGAGATAGGGGTTTTCTGCCCGACAGTGACGATAAGTAGATGATATTGTAAAGCTAATTTCTTTATAGACAGCTGAGCTCATTTATTTTTTAACACAGTCAGAGTAGAGGACATTTACAACATTTTAACCCTCTGTCTAAACAAGTCTAGGTGCATGTTATAAACAAATGGCTATAATGTACTTTTGAGGGAATCATTTACATTTTATGAGGACAAACGTTGTCTTCTCTTCAAGCTACAATCTGTATATTTTATGGCTCTCCCGACAGAGAAAGTTAATTGCTTTAACGCCCAGGACTCAAATCTGCCGTCTCCCATGCAGTAAACCAAACATCTACTGCTCATACAAGTGGTAAGCCCCACTTGGTCAGGGGAGATATTGAGCTTCTGAGCTCCAGGCAGGGCTTCCTGCAGGTGTCCTACCAAACATCGGGGTCTACCTATCTCAATGGAACCACCACCAACCACTGCTGGTACACAAGTTATGTTGTATTAACATTCTCTACCATATACATTGGATAAATTAACATTGTATTCATTAAACTAAGTTCCATATTGCAGCTCTATACTGGGAGTTCTCTTACAAAGTGTGGCGTTCTTCTTTCGGCTAATTCAGTGGTTCTCAACCTTTTCAGGCCGCGACCCCCAAAATAATCATATTTGAACTGGGGACCCCCACCATACACAAGCACTTTGAATTGTAGGAGTTGGCATTACATTTAGTTTGACTATCTTTTCCTTTGTGAAAATAGCAGATCTACATGCTCACCATCGACTTCCTAATGCAGATTGGGGGGATAAACTTTACTTCAAGAGCATAACGTCGTTGTCGTAAACCGTTTGTTTAGTATTTATCATTTTAAAAATGATTTAAACTAGTGAAAACAGCAGATCTACAAGCACACACCCGCGAGGCGTTGTAGATCTTGTGTTTGTAGATCTACTGTTTTCACTACTTTTGTGCGCCGGCCTTGTATGAAGCAGGGTTTTGCTTTGCGAAAAAATTTACACATTTGAAATTTGGAGATACAATATTTCTGTTGTGAAAATTGTGAAAATAGCAGATCTACATGTTGAGCATGTAGATCAGCTATTTTCACAATTTCTGCCTCTAATATTTGACAATTTGACCAATATTTGACCAGAGGTACTACAAAGGTCTTTAAAGTCCTTAAATTGTCACTTAAGAAATGTGCGGATACCCTGTATACACTTATACTGTATGTTGGTCTGTTTACTGTTGAGTGAGAAAACAATGTTAACATTTAGCTAAACATCTGGGGACCCCCCCCAAAATAATTTGGGGACCCCTCTGGGGGTCCTGACCCACAGGTTGAGAACCACTTGGCTAATTCACCACAGCGGATCATCTGTTTCCATCTGCTTCGGTTTTTTGCAACACACACACACACACACACACACACACACACACACACACACACACACACACACACACACACACACACACACACACACACACACACACACACACACACACACACACACACACACACACACACACACACACACACACACACACACACACACACACACACACACACACACACAGAGTGGTTTTTGTGAGCTCTTCTCACCCTGACTGTGACAATGTTTGGGTGCTGTGCTTTCAGGATAGTGTTGATTTCTCGGAGCGAGGTGATGGGGAAGCCTTCCTTCTCCTTCTCCATCTTCAGCCTCTTCAAGGCTACGATCTCGTCTGTGAAATGAAGACGTGGTTTCGTTGGTTTGTAAATAGATTTATTTGCGTTTAAAAAGGACACGCGAAAAGACATGTGTTCTTTCTTACCTGTCTTTTTGTCCTTGGCTCTGTACACCACACCGTAGGTCCCCTCCTCTATACGGTTCAGACACTGGAACTCCTCAACACTTCGGCAACCCTAAAAAATATAAATAAAAACACAAAAAACATGATGCATTGAGATTCAAGGAAGATGAATTCTGTGACAACATCTAGGGTGGAGAACCATTTTGTATCCACTGGCAGTGGCCACACTAGCGGGTAGATCTCAAATTTTCTTTATAAATATATTTGTTCTCACACTCCTCAATCAAATTTTCCTTTACATACATAATGTTACTGACTAATAAATAACATTCTAACCATTTCTCTGTGTTATGGTACAGGTCCTTTTTGTCCCATTGTCTGAAGGCACTATGGCTCAGACATTTGGTTTTAAAGATATTTTTTCTGCCTTTAGAGAGATGGGGGGCTCAGACCTTTGTGGTCTAGGAATGAGAAGCCTAACCCACAGTACACAACTCCTAAGTGTGTACAAATGAACACCCAAGGGTCCATTAGGTTCCATTTTTACATTCTTTGGAGTTAGATGAACTCTTCTACCCAAGAAGCAGGAACAGGGTACAATCTTGCTTGCCACAACCAATGGGCTGCTTGTGCTTTATGTGGTGCACTGGTACAGACCTGTAGAGCAGGGAGATATTTGGGCAGCTCTTTCTTCAGCTCCACAGGCGAAATGGGGGGAGAGTCAGGGATGTAGTTCTCTTCAGGGGTGGGGGAACGGGAGTGTGTCTGAGAGTGGGGAGTGGGGTCGCCGTCCCCCTCTTCCACCTCCTCCACCTCCTCCTCCTCCTCCTCATCGTCCATGTCCTCACCGCTCTCCTCCGTGTCGTGGTCAAAGCGCGACTCCGGCACTGAGGGGGAGAATGTGACCATTAGGACTGCAAATATGGATTGTTTTATTATTATTATTTTTGAGCGGTGCTCCTGGAAGGAGCTAAGCTCCAAAATCTGGCTTTGTCCAGTCCCGGGCTCTGAAACGTGGCCGACATCTGGCCTAGATATGGCCTACATCTTGGCACAAATGACTCAAAGTTTGTTTTACGCCCAGTAGTGATGCGTCGTTCATGAGTGATTCGTTCATAAGAACGAATCATGAACGATTCGTTCACGTCCTCAGCCTGTTACGTTCACGCTTAATACCACCCCCCCATCCCCTCCCCGTAATAGACCGCGGCACACAGGACGGTCGACGCACAACTAATAAAAACGCTCCCGGTGAATGGCCGCGTGTTTTTCACAGGATGATAGCACTACTGAACGGTGAACAGATAATTTGAACGGATCATTGCCGTGAACGTGAACTAAATGATTTGTTCACTGAAATTAATGTTTTTTCCCCACCACTAACACCCAGGTTGACAGGGTCCCATTGGCCAAGCGTCTCGGGACGCTAAATACACTAAGTGTGATATTTATTCACACACACACACACACACACACACACACACACACACACACACACACACACACACACACACACACACACACACACACACACACACACACACACACACACACACACACACACACACACACACACAGTAAGGTGAAGTGTCTACCTGCAGGAATGTGGTTCCCATTCTCCCTCTCCTCGTTGAACTCGTCAGACTGCTCTTCATCACTCACGTCTTCTAAGAGATAAGTAAAACAATGCGTGTGAGAGTATGATCTCTGCTGTTGTGATAATACTGTATGTATGTGATGGTACTGCATGACGTTTCCCCCAGTTTTGCGATGTCACCGTCACAAAAATGCTAGCTCAGGGCAGGACAATGTTGGTTCTCTGCTCTATCCACAACTTTCCAACATCCCATCGTGCATTGCGCAGAATGTGCAGGCAGCTTCCGGCGCCGCAGCCGAGAGTGATCTACAAGCTCACAACGGTTGCATTTGCAACGCGACGTGAGCTTGTATGTCTGCTGTTAACCGGAAGTGTCCCGCAAATAATGCTACAGTAAATTCTCGCGGAAACAGGTGGATACATAAAGAGTCTTGAGACGGTAACAGGAAAACGCACCCTCGAACAAACTCACCATCATTCGCGCGACCGCGCGTTTCCCAACGAGTCTGTGGCCTTAAGCTAGATGCAGAAAAGACCAACATTAACAATGTTGCTGCCATTTTAAACATAGCTGTAGTAAGCAGCTGCCAAATTGTCCTTACCTTTTAATGTGGGCACGCGCACGCATCGTGCACAATCTGTGCGCGACTCATCTAGTAGACGTGTAGACTCGGTGAAAGCTTTCGAATAAAAAAAACCCCATTGAAATAGACATATCCGTTGCCACGCTGTATCCCTGCTTATCCGCCAGTGTTTACATGAAAAAACATTGAAAAAAGCCAGCTGTGCGCTATGGGAACACGTGGACACGTTCGCGCACAAAACGCACGATATGTGCGGGGATCATAATCCAGGCGTGTAGAGACTGGATCAAAGTTTCCAAACGCAAAAATCGGATTGAAAAACGAGCTTTCCATCGCCGAGTAGCCCTCTTCTGTTACAATGTAAACCAATGGAGGCGGGACTATGGCCCAGGCTCAGACTGGATACGGAAAGCTAGATCCGGTCCAGACCGGAAATACGACCGGTTACAGTTAAGGGGCGGGCCTAAAGAGCCAGAATCAGCGAAAATCAGCGATAATACTTTTAATCCTTTCATAATGGTTAAAGCTAATTAAAATTCCGGGATCGACAGGCATGGCACCACGGTACAGCGGGAAATCTCCGGTTTCGACGGGGATCACAGAGTATGAGTTAAGAGTGAAAATCTTTAACTCAAATCTTCGCTTCTGGGGGTCCCTGGAACAAAATATTTTGCGATGGGGGTCCGTGGCCAAATACATATCATTTTGGGGGTCCTTGACATGACAAAGTTTGAGAACCACTGATGGCAACATACTTTTTTTTCTCCAGAAAACTGATTTAGATTACATTTATTGAATGTGCCTATCAGTAGTTAAGGACCCCCAAAAATATATATTTGGCCGCGGACCCCCATCTCAAAATATTTTGTGTAAGATTAGATTTGCGTTAAAGATTTTCACTCTAAATGTTGGTCTATTCTGCATCTAGCTTAAGGCCACAGACTTGTTGAGAAACGCGTGGTTGCACGAATGAGGGCGAATTTGTTCGAGGGTGAGTTTTCTGGTATTCCTTGAGACGAATCAATTGGCAGTATACAAAATACAATGTAATTGTGCTGTACGTATGGCAGTGCAGAATTAGACACAGGTGGGAGTGCTGCAGTAGTTTAGAAGCATTGGTGGAGGTACCTGCGCTCTGGTCAGATTGTCCTGAAACTGACCCGGACTCCTCATCTTCCTCCTCCTCCTCCCCTTCCTCTGCCTCCGATTGGCTACTGGACTCGTCGTCATCCTCCCCATCTTCTGAGCCGGATGCTGATCCTGCTAGATAAGGTAAAAAAAAAATCACACCCAATGTGAGGTGAGCGTGCCTTTGAGCAGTGTTAAAACTAAATGAATAATTCTGTCCATTAATGTCAAGGCACAAGCACTTGGCGCTGTTAGGATGTCCTATCTCCCGGTGATAGTAGGTCCCATCTACTGGTGTTAGCATGTCCTATCCACTGGTGTTAGTATGTCCTATCTACTGGTGTTAGTATGTCCCATCTACTGGTGTTAGTATGTCCTATCCACTGGTTGCTGACAATACCATGTGACAGTCTCTTACCTCCAGAAGACTCTGCGGTGCTCGTCTTCCGTTCATTGTCACTGATGTCCTCCAGGTTTGCCAGCGGGTCTTTGTCCTCAGGCCTGTTGTCCTCTTTAGAGACTGGAGGGAGGGGGAAAAAGCAGGGGTTATTTCAGAGGACAAAACCGGCACTCTGGAGATCAATGTGTTTGGGCCGGCGCTGAGAGCTTACCCTCACTTCCACTTCTACGTGGCTCGCTGTGCTCTGATCTGTCCCGCGGGGCTCGGTTGGGACTGCGGCTACGGTGGCTCTGTTTGGCCTTGTCGCCGTATTCGTCAGGTAGCGCCCGGTGGTGCGATGGCACTGTGGAGTCAAGCACAAGTCATTCAATTAGATAAGAGATACCTTTATTGATACCAAGTCTGGAGGGGAAATTAAGACCTTACAGTAGCATTGAAGAAAACACAAGCTAAAAAGAAGCTAAAATGTACAGTACATTGCTGCCTTTCAAAAAGCGAAGTGGGCCTATTGTGGAACAGGAACTGAGCAAATCAATTGAATCAATGTATTCAACACTAAAAGGTGTAACAGTACAACCCCAACTTCCTCACAGTAATCTTCCTTGACAACTTAGGACGCTTGAGTAAGTAATTAATTGAATTATACTGCTCCAAGTCCTGCTTATCCCCTGCTGAACTCCATGTTTTTATCTCATCTTGGTTTGATTAGCACAGCCTACTGTAAATTCTTGAACTCTGGACTTTCTCAGAGATGTTGCTGGAGGTGTGAGATGCACAGTCCCGGCTGACACAATTTTTTTCCCCACTCAATGGTAAACAAACCAACACACAGTATAAGTGTATACAGGGTATCTGCACATTTCTAAAGTGACAATTATGACTTTCAAGACTGTTTTAATACCAAACTGGCCAAACTGTCAAATATTAAGTAAGCCAGAGTCGAACATTGTGAAAATAGCCGATCAACATGCTCACAACGCCTAGCAACACAATATTTATCTGTGGAACTGAGTCACATTAAATGTAATACCTACAATTCCAAGTGCTTGTCAGGGTGGGGGTCCCCAGTTCAAATATGTTTATTTTGGGGGTCACAGCCTAAAAAGGTTTGAGAACCCCTGCAGTAGAGCAAGCGCTATTGACGCCTGGGTTACTCCATTCTATAGGCACCGGCAGGGTGAGAAGAGACAAACACCCACCTTCTCTGCGAGGTTCGCGCTCTTTGCGTCGCTCATCCCCCCTCCTGTCCCGGTCCTTCAGGTCCCTCTGCTCCTTCTGCTGCTGCTGTTCGCGGACTTTGCGGTCCCGCTCGCGCTGCCGCTCCAGCTGCTCCAGTCGGTCCCTGTAGCGCGGAGAAGACGGCAATCCTGTCAGGAGACCTAAGCTCTGCTCTGAAACAGACCCCTCTTCTCTCTGTCTGCAGGACACAACAGCCATCCAAGTAGGCCTGTCACAATTATTACATACCCGCCTAACAGCAATTATTTGACATAGTCGCAATTATTTTGGATAAATCGTCATAGTCATTTCCATGTTGAAAAATAAAATGGTGAAAATAGCAGATAACTATTTCCACAATTTCTTTTTATATTTCGAATTTAAATTATTTAAAGTACCGTATGCAATTATTAAATATGTCAGCCATTTCTTTATTTAGCCTAATATGCAAACAGATTTTTATTTTATACATAATATGTTCTAATATTCAAGGTCAAAAACACAATTAAATCGTATTTGTATGACAATTAATCATAAGTAAAATGTCATGATCATGACAGCCCTACAACCAAGCATTGTGTGCATCATTAAATGACACAGACAGGGTTTCCCTCAGAAGTTGTGTGTGTGTGTGTGTGTCAGAGAGAGTTATCTAAAATATTTAACCAGTTTGTTTCTAAACATTCAAGAACGTTGAAAGTTTATACAGTAGGGTGATGTAAAACAGACAGGGAGTATAGAAAAACGAGCAAATAAACAAAGATAACAAGTACAACACACCGTCATGGCCCTTTAACCCACAGTAGTCCCATCAGCCCATGCGATTCAAGTTTTAATCAGCTGTTCCCCTAAATAAAAATGTATTTATTTCTGATGTTAACATAGGGCTTGGGTATTAAGCAGACATACCTGGGGGAAACCCTGTCACAGTCACTCATGGTGATCACATTCTCATAGCTGGTAGGCCTGCAGCAAAAGAGAATGTACAGTTTTGTGTCTTTTGAGTCAACATGTGCTTGTGAGTGTGTGGTCTGAGTGGCCGGTTGTCACCTCTCTCTGCGTGAGTGTGCTCTGGCCTGTTCCCTGCGCTTCTGTCTCTCCCAGTCTCGCCTGGCTTTGTCCTCTTCCCACTGGCGCTTCCGCCGCTCGTTCTCCCGGTCTTTCTCTTTGTCTTTGGGCCGAACGTGTTTTCCTGCTGTGAAGATGAAAATATGTGAAGTGACAGCAAATATTCCATTCCATGTTTTGTTATTATAGTTTTTCTCTCTTTATTTGACAGATAGGAAACAGAAGAGCTGGCTAGTGGCACTCATAATAGTTCGGCCGACCTGGGAATCGAACTGGGGACCCACTGCCAAGCACATGCTCTCAACCATCCAGCACTCACCTCCTTCTGCCGAGTGACTGCGATGCCGTCTTTTATCTTTTCTCTTCTCCTCCTTTCTGTGGTGAGATTTGTCTTTCCTCGGCATTTGCTGGGGAGGCTTGATTGCTAGTGACTCATCCTCTTCTCCTCTGAATTCAACGTAAAGGAAATAATAAATAATATTATTATTATATATATATTTTTAAAATGCCAAATTTTACACTGAACTGTATGTAAAGTAGCAAAGGTAATGTGAAACGTTGGAATCTCTGTGTACCTGTCCTCTGTGGAGTCTTCCCGTGTGTAGGGGGAATTACGGATCGTTATTTCCATCTTCTGGTCCTGTAGTTCTCCTTCCTCCAGTGTGTCCCGTTTGGCTTCCCGACCATCCGCCTGTGGAACAGGACACGCAGCCAACTGCATACAAGAGGAGCACAAACTTCTCAGTATGAGCAATTACTGGTACATTTCAGATAGCTTTTACAATAATGCCACACTGCAAGTTTTTTTTATTAAATGTATTTTTCTAATCCTGCCAAAACTAGTGCTTTGGTTTTACACATCATACATACATGCACCAATTATGCACAGTATAACACAATGCAACTGGCTGCGGTGCTTTACATTTTTCTGGGGCTTGGGCTCTATCTTCTCTTCTAGTTCTCTCCTGCGTTTTTTCTCCTGTAAGATTTCGTCGAGTGTCTTCACTTTCCAGGTGTCCTTTTCGTCCCCCATCGGCGCCCAATCTCCACCGCCTGCAGCACAGACACAAAGCAAGCATCATATCACTGAAGATACATGTTGTGAATTAGAAACAATATATGGAACATGAGAGGGAATGGTGGCTTTCACTCCCTGGTTATATTAACTTAAGTACGAACATAATAAGATCATAAGACGAAAAGTGTAATAGTTGATCTACAAGCTTAAAGGGCCATTTCACCTCTGGGACAACCCAATCTTATTTTATTGTTGTTTGGGAGACGATCGACACAATCGACACAATCCCGAGTTATTTTTTGTGTTCAATCTGTGTTTTGAGATGTTTCAGTATTTATTGATGCGTTTTGCATCGCAAAATGCATCACTACTTAAATACTAAAATTCTTAGTAGTTAATTTTGATCGTCTCCCAAACAACATTTTCGATCCAGGTCATGTGGGGGAGGGGGACCACACTCCATTACTAATAAACAATGTCAATATTGCTCAGGTCGATTCATACAAATACTTGGGTGTGCATATTGACAGCAAGTTATCCTGGGATGTCCATGTTAATCATGTGTGTACTAAGATCCAGCAGCGACTTCACTTTCTGTGTAGGCTCAGGGTGTTTGGTGTCCAGCAGAGAGTGATGTTGCTTTTCTATCATGCTGTGATCGAGAGTATTTTCCGTTATACAATTTGTGTGTGGTTTAGTAATTTGACTGTGAGGTCAAAAGCACAGATTAATAGACTAGCTCAGATTGCATTGAAGGTGATGGGTGTGAGGGAGCACCCCACCCTTCAAGCAATATTTGAGGAAAGTGTAGTTAAGAAAGCTAAGAGAATAATTGCTGACCCCTCTCATGTTCTGCATTCAGAATATTAACTGCTACCCTCGGGTAACGTCTACCCGAGGGTAGACGTTCCAGTTAAAAACAAGAAAAGACATCTGAACAGATACAAATACTCATTCATTCCCATATCTGTTAATCTGCTAAACTCAGGCCGTTAGTAGGGGTGATGACTCTGGTGTAATGTAGTGTAATGTATGCACTTGACCTGTATGTCAGCACTGTGTGTTGTGCACTATTCGTTGTAATTTACTTTCTGTCTGTCTTGTCCTATTGTATGTTATGTAGCAGCCTGCATGTCCAAGACAAATTTCCTTCGGGACAAAATAAATGAATCTTGAATCTTGAACATCCAGAGGTGAAATGGCCCTTTAAGCTCTTAGATCTATTATATTGCCATCTTGTGTATAACATGCTTTTATTTAACCTCCCCTCACAAATAATAACAATAATAAAATATTTACACATACAGTATAACATGCCCAAAATACAATTAGGGATGCAAGGATACTTCCTATCATTTATATAATTATGCAGAGAAGACGAACAGAAACAAAGGGGCTATTGCGGAACAGGGGAAGTGTCAAGGAGTAATGAATGACAGATAAAGCCTAAGTCATATAATAGGCCTATGGTTGTGTGTGTCAGTGTCTCAAGTGTAGCAGGGTAGTGATACTAAGGGAAGAAAAGGACTGAGCTTGATTCCTATGGTTACCTGGGTGCCTTGCATGTTATCCAATCAAGCAGTAACTTCTCACAATCACTGGTAAAAGAACAAAATACAAAACAAAAACACACTAATCCAAACTGATGCTCATGTTTTGGTGGGTGGATATGGGGATGTTTAAAGACTTAAAGGTGTATTCAGTGATAATGAAAGTGGCCGGGGGTCATCTTGTTCCTTACTGGCTTTACAGTGTGGAAATGTTTAGTTTTTTATGATTTTTTACACCATTATAATGTTCTCGTTTTGATCATTAGACCCAATCACTGAATATCGGTAGGCCTACGTCTCCAGCTTCAGGATATGTATGATACTGATTTACTATGACACTGTGGCATTTTATGAGTTCAGTAGTTCATTTAGCAGATGTTCTTATATCAGAGCGACTGTGGTTCTCAAAACTTCAACAAAACATCATAACATAACTACGGCCATACTAGTCTAGCCTGATTGGTCGAGGACTGGCTGGCCACCTCTGAAAATCGAATCTAGCTATGCTCGTAACACGGGCCATGGTGGAAGTCCTTATATGGTCAGCACACAGTGAGGAGAATGAATGGAAAATGTACCAATTATATTTGTATTTGAATGAAATACAATCACTGAATATACCTTTAAATTCAAGGGTTTATTCATTGCACCTAAATAAAGGATGTTTACTGTAGTTTTGCACTGCAGTAGGGCATAAGAAAACAGATGCTCTCAATAGGGCTGCACAATTGATAGAAATATCATAATTTAGGGTTCACAATGATGCAATTGTGAAACTTAGCAAATTAATTTAAACATATTATTTGGTAAGCTGTTTGTCTTCTCATCTTTGCACATTTCATTTGCACAAAGAACAATAACAATCAGACAACAATGTCTGTGATCTTACATACATTTAATGTATTCAAAATACACAGCCAAAGATCGGTCCAATCCGCGCCTTATATTTTCCTTTAGTTTCATATTCATTCAAAGTTCTGGAAACGTGTTTTGACGAATACCTCCACTTTTCCACAAGCTTCAAACAGACAACATTCTCTCCAGGCGAGGTGTCCCGTAATGAGTGCAGGACTGAATATATATCAGAACATCCTTTAGGAAGCACAAATGTATGTGGCACATAATTGGCAGGTGGTGTGATTAATTACCCCACACTCAGTGACACCCATCACAACGCACCTGTCAATTGTACCCCATACATTTGTGCTTCCCATGCATGACTGTTCCCAAAATAAGTTTTCCTATGTTCAGTCCAGCAGAGATTTCAGGTCCAGCCTCATCGCCCGGCGGAGAGAATGATGTCCACTTGCAGGTCATGGAAAAGTGTAGATATTTTATTAAACTCAAGTTTTCAAATGGATATGAAAACTAGAGGACAATATCTGACTACAGGTATTAGGAATTCATTATTGGGTGAGTACACACTGCCCATCAAGCTCACACACAAACAATAAAATCAAAGCCAGATAAATACTAATATCATAGGCAATGAACCACCATTATGCATTAAAAAAACATCATATTTCTCCACCAAAATCATGTAATCAATGAGAGTGAGTGATCAATATTGTGTGATTAGAATATTCAGCCAAATAATATTTTTAGTCATAATCGTGCAGCCCTATTAGCTCCCAATACACGGGATACACATCAACAAACCAGCCTGTAAACGTAAGTGCAAACAACAACAACAACAACAACAATAATAATAATAGTAGTAGTAATAGCAACAACAACTACACAGCATTCAACCTGTCAAATTAAACTTCTATTATCTATTATTATGATTACACACACTGACACTGTCCTTCCTTGAAGTTGAGCTGTTGATCTAAAGTGAAAGTTGATCTAGTAACACATGGCGGGTGATACACAACCCGTTATAACCGTCTATAACTGTCAATAGCTCATTAAGACCAGTCGATGTTTCCTAATCTCACTCACAGTATTTCGAACATAACGAGGTGAATCGAGTTGGTCTATTTTGTATCATTTATTACGTATAAATGTTAGAAGTACAACAGTTTAATATATCTAGCAGCACGAGTGTGCTAAGCTAAGCTAACAGGACGTTGTGCTAACGTGCAAACTGAACGTCGTATGTGCTTCACATCGATCACTGTTGCTATAAACACAGATATATCTGACATCATGTTATTACTGCCAAGGCTCTGGAGCCACTAGCTAGTCAATGCTATTCAAACAGACTCTCTAAAGTTGATAATAGATTCGCACAAACCTGAAATATGCTCCGCGGTATTAAAGAACACCGGAAGTCTGAACGCGCAATTTTTCTTCTACTTCCAGTGCTACAAGAATTAGGTCCGGGTGACTACAAGGACAAATGTTTATGTTTTGTCCCTGTGGTTTAAACCAGTGGTTCTCAACCCCAGGAGGGTCCCCAAATTATTTGGAGGGGTCCCCAAATTATTAACTTATAATGTGCAACATTGTTTACTCACTTAACAGTAAACAAACCAACATAAAGTTGAAGTGTATAGGGTATATGCACATTTCTAAAATGACAATTTAAGGACTTTTAATAGCCTACCTCTAAAATGACAAATTAAACATTGGCCAAATTGTCAAATATTAGATGCAGAAATTGTGAAAATAGCCAATCTACAAACATGCTCACAGAGCATGTAGATCTGCTATTTTCACAATACCAGAACCGTGTTGTACAAAATGTAATGCCTCAACTCTTAGTGCTTGTCAGGGTGGAGGGTCCCCAGTTAAAATATGATTATTTTGGGGGTCGCAGCCTGAAAAGTTTGTGGACCACGGGTTTAAACCAGTGTTTCTCAAAGTGGATTCCAGTGACTCTGTGGCTTCCTTTAGGGGGGTTTAAATGGACTATATACAAATGGAACCAAATGAACCGGACCCTACACCAGAAATTACCTTCTGGTCAGACTGAATTTAATCTCTCAAAACAGATTCTGCTGTATTTACTAATTATATTTGTTATTTTTCTCAGTTTTCCCCTCCTTTTTTTACCTAATTGGTTCCCAGATTGGACTGAATTAAATACATGCATTCCCTTTTGGGAAATGTAGACTGACTGTCTGATTATGTTAGATATTTATGTTTTATAATATCACAATTTAAGCCATTTTTCTAACTACATGTGCTCATTCGTCATTCCCATGTGAGTCTCCTGACTGGATAAAATATCCAAGTCCTGACCTGACCTGAAAAAGTAATTTCTGTTTACAGCGGAGAGTAAAGCCTCTATCAGAGTCCAGGGTGAAGAGCTATTCACTTCACCGTGGTGTAGTTTTCTAGCTATCACCTAAAATACATAACAAAGCCTAGGTGATAGCTAGGAAACTACAACGCGTGAAGTGAATAGCCCTTCACCCTGGACTCTGATAGAGGCTTCAGGGTGACCCAGTTAGTTACTGAATAAAACAAACACACTATAGGCCTATCAATGATTACTGTGAGAATATAGAGCTAATTAACACTTATTTTAAAACAAACAAGATACAATTGAAAGTGACATACATATCTCTATTTATCTGTATTACCCCCCCCCCCTCTCTCTCTCTCTGTGTTTTGGGTGGGTGATTGATCACCAAGGGGAAACAGTCTACTCTATGGTGATCACGTGCACCTTTTGGTCTGGTTGAGATAATCAGATAAATGAGATTAATAAGTGAACTACAGTATCTCTTCATGCAGGTGTTAACAGATGGGCTGTCTTCAACAGCACGAGGAAAGAGATCAGCTCAGGTCACCGAGCTACAGAAAACCTCATTACAAGCTTCTTCTTTTGGCTCTTGATCACCAGATTAATGCTAGTGTAAACACTTTATGAGGTCACAGTACAACTTGACAATGAATGACAACTACAATGTTTTTTGTGTCTGATGAAGAATGCAAGCTCGAGACACCACAATTAAAGAATTGTTTAAATGGGGCCCATAACTGTGCATGTGTGAATGCTTTTTTCGCTTTCTTAATAGTGGTTCTTTGCACTTGCCACATTTTTGGGAATGGATGTGCATGTCCTTTTTCTTGGTGAACCAATTTAAAACCTTGATTTTCAAAACAAAATATAGAGCTCAGCTCATACTGCCACATGGTATGCAGACCAAATCATTTTGTCATGTAAAATTACATGTATAAATGTAACATCCTTGTATTAGATTTATATCCTGCAGAGTGAGGATTATTGTTTCCCACCTTTTATCATCTGTGAGTAAAGTCTCAAATACTATAGTGAGTATCCGCATACTAGTAAGACACCTGAGGGTGGAATGCGACCTCAGGGTGACATGCAAAAGGGCGAGGTCGCGCCAATTCTTGACCATCTGGCCAACCACAGCGTTTCTCTGACGATTCTAGTTGTTGTCATTCTGGGGGGAGTTTGTTCATGTTTTTGTGAGGGTATCAACCCTAGGAGACACGGGGAGAACATGCAAACTCCACACAGAAAGGCCCTATCGCTCACACCCTAGGTTGGGTTGGCGATAGGGCCTTTCTGTGTGGAGTTTGCCTAAACATGGAGATGTGGTACAGAAGGACTCATATATGGGCATAAAAAGTATGTCATGTGACATCACTTCCTGTACAGACAGTCAGACAGACAGCCATTGACTCCGACCTAACAATGGCTACTGTCTATGACGGTAGTTCCATATGACATATTGGACTAGACTATCTCCATATATAGTGTTATCCACATCTCCATGTTAGGACTCATATATGGGCATAAAAAGTATGTCATGTGACATCACGTCCTGTACAGACAGTCAACCATTGACTCCGGATTAACAATGGCTACTGTCTATGACGGTAGTCCCATATGACATATTGGACTAGACTATCTCCATGTATAGTGTTATCCACATCTCCATGTTTAGACAGCCATTGACTTCGGCCTAACAATGGCTACTTTCTATGACGGTAGTCCCATATGACATGATGGACTGGACTATCTCCATATATAGTGTTATCCACATTTCGTGTAGCCGCCCTGTACAGGAAGTGATGTCACAAATCGCTGACATCACACTGACATCACAGAGGATACGGAAGGAAGGTCACGAGGATACGGAAGGAAGGTCACTCAAGCGACACGGTTCTTCAGAGTATATGCGACCTTCGGTCGCAACAGCTTGTCTCCGTCTGTCTGTCTGTGTCAGTCATTCAGTCAGTCAGTACACATTTTTACAGTCTATTGGTTCCCTTGTCACTGTGACATCACTCTGACATCATGCTCTGATGTCACTGTTCAGGGGAACCACTCTTAACAGAATGGGTTTGCTGTTCTGACATCACACTCTGGCTTCATGTCCCTTTTATGCTCATGTATAGTCGACAATGTGATGTCAGAACATGATGCCCATATATGGCATTCCTAGATCACACTTGCAAATGAATTATGTCCTTGTCCGTTTTATGCCCATATATGGAGATCCCTGTCCCGATGACATCAATATTAAGGGCATATCTGGGAATGCCCATATTTGGTAATGCCCACATATGGGCATGTTCTGCCAATCTCAACAGGCACTGTTGAGATTGGGTAACTGGTCCAATATACACCACTTGCCAGATATAGCCAAGAATTGGCGAAGGGCGAGGTTGCATGTCACCCTGAGGTGTCTTACTAGTTAGTTTTTCCGATATGTTTTTTTGCGGTTATCATTTGTAGATTGCAACATGAACATGCCTGGGAAGCACGTGCCAAGATAAACTCAAGTAGGCTAGTAATGTCATTATCAAAACATTATCAGTTGTTGTGACCATAGGTCGCAGTTAACTATGAAAACCATCCATCACATCTTGTCAGTAACGCATCTTGTCAGTAACACCTGACATTGAGGTAACGCCTCAATGTCTTTATAGCTGACCTATGACATCACATTGTTGTGACATCACATTCCATCCTTGGCCCTTGTATGCCCATATGGAGATCCCTGATGTCATCAATATTAAGCCCATAGCTTGAAATGCCCATATATAGACATATTGTGTGAGTGTCATGTGGTGTATAACATAAGACTATAAGACATCTATGATGTCAGACGTCAGTCATATCCATATTTGGGTTCATATTTTGTCCACATTTTGTCCAACTTAAACAAGCAACTCGAATCACAAATGCAAATTAATTCTGTCTTGTGCGAATTCCATCCTGCGTGACGCTTTTCGCCCTTAGGCGTCTTACGGGTATACAATATTGCTTATTGTTTATGATTATGTTTGTATGACTATGTCACTTGCTGGTAAAGGGGGCACCATTGCAAATGAGACATTGGTCTCAATGAGTTTAGGGAAGAAGAAAGTGCAGCCTACACATCATCAATAGCTGCTATATGGTAATTATGTAAACAACTATTTTATTTATTTATTTCATCAAGGTGTAGTGAATAGTAAGAACAATAGTCTTAAATAGGAGAGTCCGGGAGCCGTGGGGGTGAACGTGGATTCGCCTGTAAAAGTTTTTTTCTCAACTGATTCTTGTAGCTTGGGGTCACCTCTTAAGGATTCAAGATGATGACCAGTGATATCCATTGAGCATTTTTTATTATTAATAATAAAAAATGCTCAATGGATATCACTGGTCATCATCACCACAAATCACCATTTGGCTCCCGGACTGATGCATGCTTATCTTTAAAAAAAAGATGTTCCTCCGATATATGTCACAGTTTTCATGGCCTTTACTGTAGGTAACTAACAACTTTATAATATTCATGTTACTTTCAAATGTTACTTTCCATCCAATTGTACAATTAGCTACAGCCTTAAATAAAACATAAACATTCCATTTTAATTTTGAGTGGACATTTACACAGTAAAATATGTGTTGTTCTTGTCAATTTGTAACCCAAGAGTGTACAAATGGAAGCAAACAGACCCTTAGGAGTCCATTTGGTTCCATTTGCACACTCTCTGTTAAAAATATCACTGAGGATTTTACAGTGCTGCACAGGATCTGCTATCTGCACAGGAACTGTTGAAACCGGAGACTAACCCACAATTATAGGGTATGATGAATTTCACCTTATCAATAAAAAGAGTCATATAAGGAGACGATAACACCAGGAACTTGTTTAACCAAAGTTACAGCCTTGACCTGACCTGTGTGAACCCACAAACTATACATGAACTACACAGTAAAATCCTGAGTGTGCAAATGGAGCCACAGGGTCCATTTGGATTTTTCTGTCTACACATGAACTATGCCCCTGCCTTTATATAGCGGAAGAAGCATGTTGCCCTCGACAGTTTTCCTTGAAAGTCTTTGAAGCACAACATTCCTGTCGTGTTTTCCCAGTCTGTGACACAGGTAAGTGACACCTTTTATTTCTTGAGAGAACAATGGAAGCTTAAGGCTTAAGCTTAAGTTTAATTCTAACTATGAGGGTGGATTCTGCCAATACATTTCAATGAGAACAGCATTTGTTTTTGTTAGTTTCTTTCGTGTGACTGTGCCCTAACACTGCTTTGAGTGAATGGCATTCAACAAATCTCTGCAACAAAGATCTGAACATCATGAGAGATGTTTTGTGTCAAGTTCCTCTTTTTCTTTTTATATAAAATAAAATACAATAGGCTACAAATTAAAAAAGAAAATTAACCAAGCTATTTTTCTAGAACAGGGGTTAGCAACCTTTTTGAAATGAAGTGCCATGTTTTTATTTTCTAGATAGTCGGTGTGCTATGTCGACATATGTTTTAATGACACGCCATCAAAGATTCTGACATATTTTGATTGGCAGGACATTGTTGTAATGATCATCATTAGACTCGAGTAATCCAACTATCTCGCCGACTCCCTCCCCAGTCAGAGTTTTAATGAATGTAGAAGTATGTGCAGGATGTAATTTGTTGTAAACTTCAATTAATTTACCACGTTTAAAAAAAACATGTGTTTTTAAAACTTCTGCCCGTGTGCCAGTGATCACCCTCCCCTGTGCCAAAGTTGGCACCCATGCCTAAGGTTGCCTACCCCTGTTCTAGAACAATACATGTTGTGTAATACATGTAAATATTTTAATTTAAAGGAGCTATAGTCAACTTTTTCTTGAAAAACCGATGCAAAAATAAAAATAATGTTTCGAAAATATATTATAAAAAGATAAGCTTCATATATGTGTTTCTGTTCAAAAATGACCACAAAAAGCGTAAAATAATGATAAAATAATCATTTTGGCCATTGTCGGGCCGACACTTTGTTTACATCCTAGTCTAACACTATCAAAGAATAGACTAGAATGTAAACAAAGTGTCGGTCTGACAATGGCCAAAATGATTATTTTATCATTATTTTATGCTTTTTGTGGTCATTTTTGAATAGAAACACATGTATGAAGCTTATTTTTTTATAAAATATTTTTGAAACATTATTTTTATTTTAGCATCTGTTTTTCAAGAAAAAGTTGACTATAGCTCCTTTAAGTAACACATGAATAACAGATTATCACAGTGACACTGCACATTCTTTATCATTCCAGTTTGGGCTGGTCAACGTGAGCGAGGTGATAAGTGCAGATAAATCCTTCACACATGGAGGAGGCCAACAGTGCTGGTGGGACTGCACATTACAAGCGCTGGAATGAGGACAATATTAACCTTGATGTAGCAGCCTCAGAGACTGGTTTGATGGGGTAAGAACACATAATGAAGGATAAAAGAAGAGTGGGTGTGGGTAAGACCTAAGATAAGCTTTAATATAGTCCTAATCATTTTGCAGACTGATCTCAGGCTTTGTCAATCACAACCGTGTTGTCTTTTTAAGTGTTCTGTGACACTTACACTAAAGTGTACCACAAATATATATATATTTTCAAGTAACTGCTCAACAATATCGAGTTACAGATAGTCAAAAGGCTAGTACATGTGTCCATTTGGTTACATTTATACACTCTGAGTAAAATGAACATTGTGGAGTGTAAGGATACCGTATAGAGTAACAATTCACAGACTGTGATGTCTTTGGTAAGACCTGAACTGACTCAACTCTGCCTGTCTCTGCTTTTAAAAGGCTCTACAACAGACTATGTACCGGCAATCTTGGAATAGTAGTGAAGGTGGCGGGAGCTCTGGCCGCCCTGGTGTCTGTTTACATCATAGGATACACCACGGGATACTACGTTCACAGGTGCTGACCCAGGGGCCCCGCCATGAAAGGACAGAGACCACATATGGACATTTGGATTAACCAAAACAAAATCAAACGCACTTGGCTGGAAGCAAAAACTCTGCCCGCATGACCGATAATAATGTTATCATAATTTTGGCCGTGACCTTGATTGTGACCTTGGCAACTAAACTAGTGAAAAAACAGCCGATCTACAAGCACACAACACCTCAGGCGTTGTGTGCTTGTAGAGTGGCTGTTTTCACTACTTTTGTGCGACGGCCTTGTATGATGAAGCAGGGCTTTACTTTACGAAAAAACATACGGTACACATTTAAAACTTGGATATACGAGGTTTCTGCCTGACAGTAACGATATCTTCTGGGCAGCCTACCTATCATTCCCACTCAGTTTTGTGAAAATCCTCCCATTGAGTTATTTTATTGGCAGACAGACGGATACACAGACAGGCAGTGATTAAAATAGCCTGGCTGCCTTGCATCACAGCAGGCAGGGTCAAAAGTTTGCTTTGTCATCAAACTGACAGACCGAGAAAAGCCACTCCAAGTGTGAGCCCATCCCAACTGCTGCTCAGAGCCACGCATGCTGTCACACACCAACAACTGTTCTGTGGTTTTCAAACTGAGGTAGTAAAAAGTAGGTCCATATTTCAGAAGTCAAGGTACAATATTTCAGGCACACATTGTGCAACTGCTGGGAATATAATATTCTAAAAGTATCTAGCCAATAAAATATGTATCTAAATAGGATTTGTCTAAATGTAGCATTGTCTGTTTAGTCTAAGAATACTAGAAATGATGTAAATAATATGTTTAGTTATGACTGTAAAGGCTGTTGTATATATCTGTTTTTCAACAATGACTGGATTGGATTTCAATTCATATTCTCAAGTTGGCCAATGCTTATGGAAATATAGACTGAATTGTTGAAAGTAGACAGAAATGATTGTGTTAACTGCATTATGATAAGAATTCTCTCCTGTTGAATATGTTTTAATTTGTATTCATTATTTGAAATGTAGGTTACCTTTCAAATTCATCTGTCTAAATGTCCATCTAAATGTTTGTTTTTACTGACATGCCTGCTACTAGCAAAGATGAATTATCATGCTACTTGTAATAAAGCACAATAAAGCCATGGATATGATTCTATTACACCATGTTTAGCATTCATGCCCTTTATTCAATTAAGACAATGTTCAAAATTGAAATTAATAATTTGAGAAATCAGTCTCCATTGTAGATGATCTTTATGGTCGAAATATCTTGCTCATCTACGGGACGTGACCTATTCAGTTCATTGTTTGATGTAGAGAAGAGACTCAAGTTCACTTTGGACACCCATTCAGCAATCCTTTGGTCTGTGTAGTATTCCTCATCGTCCTCATCGAGGCAAGGTGAGGCTGTGCCGATCTTTGGCAAACCCTCATCTTCAGAGGACTGCGATTCCGTCTCGAAAGCAGAATCATCAGAGAAGCAATCGGTTTGCCGGTTGCAGGGACTGGCAAGCATGACGCCACTGTCATTGGCACTGGGGTTACTCGTGTCAGTCCTCTGCTGCCTTAGTGGCTCCAGTGGTGCTGGGTTTGAGGCTGGTGGCGGTTGGTCTCCTTTAACGAGCCTGGAGCATGACTCTGCATCCTGGATGACCTCTTTGGTTACTGCTGCAAGAGTTCCACTGGCCACATTAGATTTATTAGACTGCTGAAAGCCCCTCCCGTGCTGGGCAACCATCAGACGCAACACTCTATTTTCTCTCATCACACTGGAAATTGGCAGCTGAGCCTTCTTGCCATTTGAGAAGGCTGACCCCACTGTATGCGAAGGTTCACAAGTGGGATCAGCCTTGCCAGTGATGATTGTTGATCCCCTGATAGGTGGTAAATAGACGTCGTGGGGGAACGCAGTGACACTTACTCGTCTCGGCTTAGCCTGAAATAAAAAGTGCCTTGAATGAGCCAGGAGTCGTGAATGGGTGGTCAACCTCGCCGCTGGTTCAAAGTTGCCAGGCATCCAACGAGTCTCTGTGTGCTCTACACTCGACCTGTCAAACCTACGAACGTTGATCTCCAAGCATTGAGTGGTCCTTTCACTGCCATTCCCCCTGCCGCTGGAAACCCTGTCCCCATTTGAATTGAACCTGGCCTGCTTCTTCTCAAGCGCTCTATGGCTGCTTCTCATAGCTCCATCAGGTTGTTGTCTCTGCTGAGTAGTTGCATCTTATGTCAGGTACACTGATCCATCTTTGACGCACATGGATACGCTCCACTGCCACTCTGGATCTTCTTTTATACCTGCCTGTCTCTTCCAAGACGCCTCCCATTCACACAATGTCAATCCTGAGCAGTCACTCGATATGTAACAGTACCCGTACGCTTCCTAGTTAACCTGTGTGAGCAGCCAAACTCTTTCACTGTTGATTCAGAGAGCCATTATATATCATGTCCAAACTCAATATAATGGTAGATATAAGGCTTTAAGTGAGTTAAAGGAAGACATTTTAATCTTTGAAAAAATCTTCCTTGCTGTAGTTTGAATCTGTGAGCATGGCAAAACAGTCGACACATGTATCTCATCCCTTTTGTGTAGACTTTATTTTAAAGACTTGTTGTTATTCCCTGCTGTATAGGGTACATTTCTTATGCGATCCAGATGAATGACTTAACCATGTTAGTTACAATACATGTGGGCAGTATGCATCATATTAACACAAACTAAACTGAGAGCAAATTACCTTTGAAGTGGAAATAATAAAAAAACAATAAGTAAACAAAAGCATTTACACATTGTGTCATACAATCTGGGAACCGATCAGCAATTATTTTTTGTTAAATCCGTCTTGAGAGATTCTGCCATCTGTAACAAACTCCTCACAGGAGGTGTCAAAACCTCCAAACTAGTTGACTACATAGTGCTGCATGTGGTTTAGACCAGTGGTTCTCAACCTTGCATTCGCTTTCAGAGCATGTTTATTTTAATGATCAATCAATAAATTGATCAATGGAACCAACTCACTTTTTAATATTAGTGTCTTAGTATCATTCAAATCTTGTTTGGAGGCACACATCCCCACGGCCGACAGGTTGAGAACCAGTGGCTAAATATCAGCCAGTCAATCATTACACGGGGGGCGGGGCATTAGTTACACGATTAAAGAATACAGACAGTGTACCCTTAATATTCATAAACTTCGGTGTGAGCTCAGCTGTGTGGAGTTAATTCAGTGTGATGTTTTAAGATACGAGCGAGAGTAAACAACAGAGGTTATTGGCGGTACAGTGCAGCTACCAGACAATGGTCAGGTTACTGAGCTCGGCTGCGAGGTCAGTCTTAGAGGGGTAGACGACCTTGAGGTTGCCGTCCTGGTCGACGGTTCGAACCTGCAGGACGGTCAGTTCCCCTGAAGTAGCACCATCATCGGCCGCCTCCGGCCCAGCAGCACCTTCGCCGTCAGACCCAGCTTCCTCCTTGGTCTCCACTGTCTGTCTGTTCAACTCTGCCATTTTCTGTGAGAAAAACACAGCCATTTTCATTAAATGGCTATTTTGGTTTGTTGGCTGATTTTCAAGATACAGGTTTTATTTTACCCCTACACAGTCAAATCTTGGGTGTTAATTTAACTTTAAGAGTGCACAAAATGGAGCTAAAAGGACCTTAACACTGATAATTATACTGTGTTTAATAGTCTCTAACTAATTGTAAATCGATAAAATCATAACATTCTACATGTATGCCTAAATATACACTGCACGCTTTTACAAAGTGGAATATAGTTAACACAGCTTATGTTTCAAATCAATTGCTCTCAACTGGTTTCACACAGAGACCTGAATCTTAAAATTAAACAATATTCTTCTGTTATAGCTGTTCTTTGTCCACGCCAATCCAAACATCTCGCCATACACTTTAGCGTCCTAACCTTTTGGCCGAGAAACACCATATGCAGCCAGAACTGCAATATATATATAACATATTTGCATGGACAAAGGTTTTACACATATCTTTGACTCAATTGTTGGAGACCTGATAAATGGCATCCCAAACTTCTTTCAGTAATGAATGTTAATGTTTTGTGCTCATTAAATATTTATAGTGTGGTATCTGATATGGTACTGAGAATGTGCAAATATAGGACAAGAGTAGGAAACACATTCTTCTCCGGTGCAAACCTAAACCTGAGGGTTAGCTTTCAAGTCACGTTCCTTGGTTACTCCATCTAATTTCACCTCTATCAATCAATTTGATTACCCTTTTATTTTGCACAGGAAAGATTCAAATGCTAGATTGTTGGAATTGTGACATCCAAGAGTAATGTTGTTTGACAAATCCATCAAAAATCATTTATGACCTCAAAATAGCAATCCAGAATTTTAATAAACATTTCAGTCAATTTAAATCTACAAAGAACACATCTCCCGTAATCTAGTCCATGCAACATCCCTGGACTGTTGTGTGTTTTTGTTTACGTCAGTGACATACGTCATCGGTGTATACAATGTGTAGATGCTAGTTCTAGAGTTGCAGCGGTGGTATTGTGAGCTGTGCGTTGGGTCGGTGTGTGACACTGTACACCAGTGGGACCGCTCAGCCAGCTATGATGAGCTCAGTTCTTCCACTGACAGCCCGGGTCGCTCACGCTGTCATGAGCAAACACACGTGTTCCTACGACTGACTGTATATGAACTGGCTGTATATGAACCGGTGTCAGCACTTGCCTTGTGTTGTTGTCTGCCATGTGGGAAATTTAAGAAGGCTTGTGGGGTGAAATGTTTGATAGCGTTTAATGACCGAAGATTGACACTTTCCCACAGCATAGTACCGGCTTCAAATCGCTTTACTTCGTTTCCACATCAGATAGGAACCCCTCAATGTAACCGATCATCATAGCAATAATGTCCAACCCACTGCATAGGAGAGGGGCTAAACAACACTAAAGTTCAAACTAACGCTAAACACTAATGATATCTGGAAATGATCCATTTCACCTGACAGTCCAACAAAAACAGTTTGATAAATAAAAAATAGGTGTGAAATAGGATATGCAGTTGCTCAATATTGATTCATTCACATTTACAACGGCTAGTTTGAAAGCTTGTCAACAGTATTCAGAGCTTCCATGATGCAGTCAAGCTAGTGACGATTCTCTTCAGTCTTCAGTGTTATCGTGTCACCTTTGGTATCGCCTCAGGTCACACCTGGGATTGCTCAACCTCACGTGACATCACGTGATAATGATGCAGCATAATATCAAGGCATATATAAGGCTGCATACAACGGGTATTTATCTAGTAGTTTATAATAAGGCGATCTCTAGACGTGAGCGGCCCGAGATTGGAGGGTCAAGGGCGGTAAAGGATCCCTTAGGGACGGGTAAGGAGACGGTAAGGAACTGGTTACACAGATTAATGAGAGAAGAAAGAGCAAAGCTTACTACAATGAGAGCATCCATGATGTCCTTACAGGTCTGCAAGTTGGTTGAGCTTGTCACCTCCAAGAACAACTCTTTGGTTGACTTTTTGATCTGCACAAACCCAATAAAGAGAATATTAGTAATTATCCCATTCAAAGAAGTGAAACTGCATACAGTGGAAATAAAATGCAAATACAATGAACAAGATATTACAGAACATTTGTGTGGATTTCTGTTAACTCTTATCAGTGTCAGCAAAAGTGAATATCCACATCTAGATTTGTCCTTAATTTGGATTAAGGACAAATGTATGGCTTCTTGAAAGGAAGTGTAGTTCTAGGAACAATAAAACAACCTCTCTGTATCCAGATCAACTGGAGTATCACTCAGTTCGACAAAGATAACTCACATTCACCATTATTTGTTGCCATGCAACAAATGACCTAAGACTTGCATGTAGACAAAGACATGCAAGTCTACAAAACAGAGGTTCTTGAGGTATTGGACCAGTGTCAGTGATAGTCAAAATGTTTAATGTTAGGACCCCCAGTTTGATATATATTAGGGCATGGACGCCCATTTCAATGTTTTATCTCTGGGAGTGGGACCCTAATTTACACTGTCATACTCAAGAGTTAATTTAACTATGTGAGTGTACACACCCCCTCAAGGACCATTGAGGGTCACCAGAGCGCACTTTGAGAACCTCTGTATTGGATGACATTATATAAGACCTGGTAGTCATGCTACATCACAGATTCAATTCAGGCTGGCTGACTAAATGTAACTTAAGCAGTGACCTGTGAAAAAGGTCCTTTGTCAGATTAGAATTACGCACGCACGCACGCACGCACGCACACACACACGCACACACGCACACACGCACACACGCACACACGCACACACACACACACACACACACACACACACACACACACACACACCTTGGTTTTTTCACTGTTGGTGATTGGTGGAAATGAGATCACATGACCCTCTGCATCCACCAGACACGGGTAAAGTGCTTTTCCATCCAGAAGTTGTAGGTATCTGTAGTATAGAAAAGCAGAAATAACATATGCATTCTGTGGTTTTATAGGTATAAAGAGTTTGATGGATGAGGTGACAGAATGTGCCATTCAAACCACTAATAGGCTGTTGTACTTGGCAGCTTTGTTGCACTAGCATGTCTGTCTTTGGCACAATCACTACCACCACAAAAACATTTACAAGTTGTAAAACTGAAAATGTTAGTGGTTTTTGAGATTGCATCTTGAGACTGCTCATGAACTAACTTGTGTTGGATACTGGCGTGAATCATATTACTATTCTCAGTTGTCAAGGGTTATACTGCCCTCCTGTGTCGAAACAAGGAACATCATGTCCAACACATTTGTTGTAGCTGAGCTGCAGAACAAAGCATGAGCTTCATGATGAAACAGTGCCATATTTGTAACAGTGAACCCAAAAAAGGAAACAAAAACATAATGGCCATCTTGTTTTCAGAAAGTTATATTTATGAATCTTATCAGTATCACAGTACCAAAACGAAAATACTTGTTTATTACAATATTGAGGTACTTGGCTAAATATTTGTCCATAACCATCCCTACGATAGCCTCAGCCTAAGACAACGGGACCAAAGGTCTTTTTAACCATATTTTATAATTTGGCTATTAAATGTATTATTATTTTATACAAATATTCTCTTCTGGGGGTCCCTGGCACAACATATTTTCAGATGGGGGTCTGTGGCCTAATACTATTCATGGGTTGCATTTGTAGTCCTAAACCGGCCATTGAGGACCAAAACAGGTGTTCAATTTGTCTGATTGGCATAGAACTAATGTTCTACGTTAATCAAAACACCTGTGTTGGTCCTCAAAATGGCTGGTGTAGGACTACAAATGCAACCCATGAATACAATTTGAGGGTCCCACTCCTTGGCATGAAAACGTTTGAGAACCACTGCATTTTACTGACTTGTGCAACCCCGAGACGTTCTGTCTCTTCCTCTGTTTCCTCTGCTCATCAGCGTCCAGCTGCAGCTGTCTCATCAGTTCCACCGCTGTCATCTCCTTACGACCCAGTGGCAGAATCTAACAAAACACACAGTCAGAGCCATACCCAACTTCACTCAGCACTGACACAACAAAAATAAACCTGTCAGAGATGACATAGTGGTCCTTGTTCCAGTGGTTCTGAAGAATGCAAATACTGTAAATCTCTGCATCGCCGCACTGTTATGAAGATCTCTTCCCAAGCGAGGTTATTTTCTCTGGCTTTGATATTGCCAATAAATCTGTCTTTCAGTGTCCTGGAACCATTTTGTAAACCCCTCAGTAAGAACATCTGGGTGTGATAAGGGATTTTTAATTGGACACCTATAAACTCAGTGATCGAGTCTAGCATTTTTCCAGCTGAGTCTCTTTTCTAGGGTCAAGTCTTGAGAGGGTTAAACATTCTTTTATCTTGGCCTAACTTAACTACTAATGTCCTTCATGTTGGTGCAGTTGGTCCAGAATGCTGCAGCTCTTCTAATAGGAAAACATAAGCGGGAGCACATCTCCTTCTCCCTTACTGGCCGCTCTTAACTGGCTCCCTCTATGTTTTATGATAGATCTTTAAGGTTTGTTTTTCTACAAAATATGAAAATGGGCTTGCTCCAACTTTTTTTTCTCTGTGACCTTTCACAACCACTACACTACACTAGCCTGATTTCAGACTCAGCTCACGCTTTAGTCTGAAACTGTGCCCTATTCTGAGCGATTTACGGGGGAGGGACTTTTTTGCGAGCGTGCACGCGCGCGCCGCGCGAGTGATCGCGACGCACGGTGATCGAGATGCACGCACGGTGGACGCGACGCACGGTCGCGGAGTGTGTGTGTGATTGTGTGTGTGTCTCTGTCTGTGCCAGTGACTGCTTCCACACAGAACTGCGATCAGAAACATGTAATCAACATTAACAGCTTGGTGAAATAAGTGCGCGCGCGCATTAGATGCAAAGGAATTACTTAAAAATCAGCTCATGTTATGGGGCGGAATTGTACAACTCGAGCAATTCTTGATTCTGGAATTACTCGGAATTACTGAAAATCTCCATAGAATGGCAAGGCAACTTCTATTGGCTAACTACACTAAAACTAAACACTAAAACTAACCCTAACTCTACCCCCAACCCTAAACCTAACCTCAGTAAACCTTACGCTAAGTAACTAACCTGCCGACGCTAAGTAACTAACCTGCCTTACACTAAGTAACTAACCTGCCTTACATTCTATGGAGATTTTCAGTAATTCCGAGTAATTCCAGAATCAAGAATTGCTCGAGTTGTACAATTCCGCCCCATAACATGAGCCGATTTTTAAGTAATTCCTTTGCATCTAATGCAGTGATTCAATGTGGATGGGGTGGTGTGTGTGTGTGCCTTCCTCAGCCTGCCTGTGTGTGTGAACTTCGTTTGAATCGTTTCAACTGCTGCACGGATTGGATATTCGTTAGACCCACCCCCACCCCCCGCGCTCATTGGAGCAGCCGAAAATAAAAACCGATTCATGTACTCAGCTCCAGACCAGAGAAAGAGTCCACTCTGAGTGTGGGCGGGGTCTATGGTCTGGAAGCAGGCTAACACTACACTGCCTGTTTTTAAATCTCAAGATTTACTGCTTGGCTTTTAATTAAGTTGCCTTTCTTATGGTGTTATGGCATTCATTTTTATTTGGTCAACTGCCGTTTCTAAATGTGGGTGTGTGGATAATACAGTATATGTGTTGCACTTTGGTTAATATGGGAGGGGTGCTGCTCATCACAATAAATCACTGCATGTATTGTGCATGCGACTAATAGGAAAGAAGACTGGCTAAGGTTTATAAGAATAGAATAAAAACTAAACACAGAAAGAAATCTGAAAATCACAAAAGTTTTCTCCTGAAAAACAAATTCTCGAAAACTGAGTTTAAACAATAAAGTGATATAAGGAAGGGTTCTGATACCTTTAGCTGTGAGGGAGGTCTGGCTTCGTACACCAGAGGACTCTTCAGTAGCTGCAGGTCATGAGTTGCGATGGTTGCGATGGTTCGTTTACCACACAAGTCCTCATGAAGCTTGGTCTGGAAGACAACACAAGAAGTGCGTTGGGAGATTATTTACACAGTGAAATTCTCAAGTGTTAATTTAACCAGAACAAATGGACCCGTTATTTTTTCAACCCCGTGACCGTCGTGTGATGAAGCCATGAATGAGGCTTTAGCCCAACGGTCTTCAACAGGGGCTGTCCTCAGAGTTACTACAGGGGGTCCTACAAATCTTTGCATGATAGAATGCTTTTTCTCCTTTTTTATATAACCACTTGAACCCTAGCGTCCATATTCTGATAACTTTAGCCAAACATAGCCGATCTACAAGCTCACAACGCCTCGCACTGCGAGGCGTTGAAGACCCCTGCTTTAGCCTTACCTGAGCCAACAGGAACCTTTTGAGGGCGTTGCCACGCCTCAGGATCATGCCCCTGACCACGCAGCACACCAGATAAGGCCTCACGTCCTTCACTTCTTCAGTCACTTGGATGGTTAACACTTCAGGGTTGGACGACAGGTGAAGAACCTTCACCACCATCTTGTTCATCTCCTCTAACTCGTCATCTTCATCGTCCCCCTTCTTCTTTTTCCTCTGCTGCCGTTTCTTCTTGTCTGCGTTCCGTCCTCCTCCCCCTTGTTCCGCATCATCTCCGTTGTCTCCGCCTTGCTTTCCTTTGCCCTTCCCTCCCTTGGAGCCGGCTCGGAGGTAGTCCAAGATGGACTTGGCCTGGCAGCCGTTGACCATCTTCTCCAGACGTTTGTCCTTGAGCTTGTTCCCTTTGAAGTCGATCTCCTTCAGCTTGGAGCAGTCACTCAGTCCTGAGGGAATCTCTGTAAGCTTGTTGTTGGAGAGGTCCAGGTTCTGTTGAGAAAATAGAGTATAAAAACTATTAAGGCGCACAACTTTTCTTTGTGTATCATGTCATCATCACATAAGCAATGGGGGAAAAAGGTAACTTGAAGCAGTGATTCTCCAGGACCCCCAATATAAGATTTTGATCTCAGGGACCCCAAACTAATAATATATTTATTGTCAACAGACATTACTTGGTCCAATATGGTCTGTCATTTGGTCCATAATTACATTACAGTCTGATAAAAGTGTTAATTGTACAAAAGTCATTTTTGTATGTTTTTCCGGTTGTAACAATGATGAAGATGATCTTATAAGTCTGTATTTGTCCAACATTGAAAAGCAATAAAAAATAATGAATCATAGCAAAGAAAGAGAAAGGATATTATCATTAATTTAGTTGGGGACCCCCTGGAACCCCCTCAAGGACCCCTTGGGTCCCTGGACACAATGTTGAGAACAACTCAACATGGTATATTTCACACTCAGGGGATTGATTCAGTTACCTTTAGAGCAGAGAGCTTGTACACATCCCCACTCAGCTCTTCGATGGAATTATCCGAGGCAATGATGGTGCTGAGGAGATCCAGACGGCAGAAGTCGGCAGGGAAGCAGGTGATCTCATTCTTGGAGATGTTGATGGTGGCCAGCTTGGTACACTGGCTCAGTCCCTCTGGGAGGCAGTGGAGGCGGTTGCAGCTCACGTTCAGAGTATTGAGGCTCTTCAGTTGGGTGATCTCCTCCGGCAAAGATGTCAGGTCGTTCACAGACACGTCCAAGATCTTCAGCGACTTGAGATTCCCGATTACTTTTGGAATGGACGCCAGCTTGTTCCGACAGAGGATCAGGCTCTGGAGGGTGGTGAGATGTTGGATGCCCTCGTCGATCTCTGTCAGACTTGGACACTGAATGATCTCTAGGTAGTTCAGGAGTGTGAGGGAGTAGATGGCAGGACTGAGACCCCCATTGGAGATCCTCTCGTCAACATCAGGACCTTGTAAGACGATCTCACGCCTCTTCTCTCTCGCCGCTTTCTCTATTTCTGGCCAGTTCTCCAAGTCATCCAAGTCATCCATGCTGCAACAACGATGCGACTCTGCAGAACACAAGAGGCCAGTTTTTTTTACTTAGCTTCCGCTTCCGTCATCATAGTCCCACCCACCCCTACTCTGACGTATTCACATCTCACGAACTTTTCCATTCGGGGTACAATAAACGCAGCGACGCCACGCGCTGACAGATAGTATCGGCTGCGAAACGGTAGCGCAACTCTGACAGCCACGAGCATTTTGACCACGCAGATTTAGGCAAACTACATTACCCAAAATCCTGCACGTCCGACGGTCACGACGACGCAGTTGCGCATGCCTCCTCCCCTGTTAAAGTAGTTGTTGTCGTTGGTGGTTATGGAGATGACATGACATGAGACACTGTTGGAGAGCAGCTGTCAACTATTTGTGATGTTTCTGGTAAGATGTCTTCTAAACAGCCTCGTTGATTCAAACACATTTCCTCACTCAACGAATATTTTATGTCGCAGGGTGGTTGTCAGGACATTTGCATGAATTTAGATGTTCACGATGATCCAGTTAAAAAGGTAAACCAGGCAAAGCTAAGGGCTGCATATCTTCACGTCATCCAGAAATGCAACAGGAGTTCTTAATAGTGTTAGTTAAAGGTTGATTTGTTATATATGTATTTAGTCACTGATTGGTGTAATTTAATGGTTTTCTCTCTGCCATGCCTTGCCTTCTGTAATCCTGTCACTAATCCTATTCTTTTCCAGTGGATAATCTGCTTGAGCATTATTTACATAAGTGCGGCAATTTAAAGTAACATGGGTGGAGATTCATTGTCCAATAATAATCAGATAGCAGTCATCAATCACTAAGTTGACAAAACAGCTTCAGCTGAATTTTAGCTTAGAATTTCAGTATATCTGGATATGTTAGGTAAGGTAACTCAGTTTTTATATATGAGTGACTACGTTATTACTATTAGTATTATTTAATAAATCAGACAACTGTCCTTTGGCTTGTTATGGGCTGTCTGGGTCAAAGGAAGTGTGAATAAACATATAATAAACATAGCACCTGGCGTTTGCCTTTCCTTTAACACAGCATGATTTACTGTGGACAGCCTACTTTCTTTTTCTCCTTTCTCTTCTTTAAAACCCCATTGGTGGTATAATATGCCTGACTTTATTTGAATTCTGTTGGTTTAGTGTATTGGTTCTCAAAGTGGATTCCAGGGAACCTGTAGGTTCCTTTAGGGCAGGGGTGCCCAAAAGGTAGATCACAAAGGCTGTGCAGGTAGATCACATGAAATGAGCTAAAATATATAATTAAAATGTAAAGAAAAATATTTATGAACAATTCTGTCACATCTGTCACTTGCATTAAGGTGACTGGTTGATTGATATAAAAGGGGCCTGTCAGCTCCCTTCATGGCTTCTAAAGTAAGCAAACCGCCCAATGCAATGCTTTGTTTTCAAGAGTATTATTATTATTATATTATTATTATTACAAATAACCCCAAAAACATACCACTTCCATACAGATGGGATGACCTTTTTCCCCACTATTTCCCATTTCAAGTACGTTTGTCTTATATGTAAGGCCAGTGACGCACGCTATTCCAAAGCCACCTCAGGTACACTGGTTTAGTGTTTCCCTTTTTGTTCCGTGCCAAGTTTCTGTCAGAGGAATGCCCAGGAAGATTGCATTCACTGTGGTCAGCTCTTCTGGTCATGAGGATAACTTCAGTGCCAAGGAGCTTATGGTCCATGCACCCACTGTCAATGGCTGGAGATCCCCAAGGTACAGTTGTAAAAGTATGCAGATAAACCACTATAACCAGTAAGACTCCCTAATCGGGAGATAAGCGACCGTTGGTCGCTTATCTCCTGTCACACTGCTGACATCAGTATGACATCACACCGTACACAAATGACCCTTATATAAGACCGGCATTATCTACCGACAGATTAGTAACAAGATGTCAAAATCTCCAGATATGGAGATAACCAACACATCACTCCATATATGGAGATAACCGACGAATCTCACTAAGTCTGACCTCACAAGCCCCATATTTGGACACGAACAACATATAACTCCATATATAGAGACATAGCTGCTGACATCAGTATGACATCACACTGCTGACATCAGTATGACATCACACCGTACACAAATGACCCTTATATAAGACCGGCATTATCTACCGACAGATTAGATGCAAGCAGGATCTCGACTCTGACACAACTCATCGGCTCATAAGCTGGTTCTTCCTCCATATATGGAAATAACCGACGAATCTCACTAAGTCTGACCTCACAAGCCCCATATTTGGACACGAACAACATATAACTCCATAATAGAGACATAGCTGCTGACATCAGTATGACATCACACTGCTGACATCAGTATGACATCACACCGTACACAAATGACCCTGACGGCACACACCAAGCAGTGTGATGTCATACTGATGCGGAGATATGAGCAGGGCAAAGGTGTGACGTGTGACCGACCGACCGACCGACCGACGGACGGCCGGTGGAGGTTTTGATACTAAACTGCGACCTGACGGTCGCAATAAAAAAATACACTCTCTTAAAGGGATATTTCATTTTCAAAAAAACTTTTTGTCATTATATGGTCTAATCAGGCTTTTATGAACACCCTGAACAGTTTTCCTTCATTCAGTTTTTAGATATTTGATGTAAATGTTATAAGGTCCTCCAGGGCTGCTGCACATACACACCCATTGTAACTCCATTTTAACCATGATAAATTCATTAAAAACACCTATTATTTTTCTGGTGAGTCATAATACCCTCCTAATACGTGAAAACGATATATATATATATATATATATATATATATATTTTTTTTTATTTTTTATTGTAATTATTTGTTTCCATTTTCCCAAAGAATTATTAAGAATACATGAAAAACGTTATCGAAAAAAGAAGTTCTGCTCACGTTTAGGAGGGTATTATGAGTCACCAGAAAATGAGTGTTTTTAATGAATCTATCATGGTTAAAATGGAGTTTGAAGTTACAATAGGTGTGTATGGGGAGCGGCCCTAGAGGAGGAGGGCCTGGTAATATTTACATCAAATATCTAAAAACTGAATGAAGGAAATTCATTTCAGGAAAGAAAAACTGTTCAGGGTGTTCATAAAAGCTTAATTAGAACATAACATGATGACAAAAGGTTTTGTAAAGTCCTGTATTCAAAATTGTACTTATGTAAAAGTACAGAAGAATTACTGACAATTGACAAATTACATTACCAAAGTAAAAGTACTGTAGATCGGCAATGTTTAAAATAGGGCTTTGCCTGTAATAGAACATTGAAGTGAGCAGAGCACATACAATATGTGCATATAGACTAAATGCAATGATAAAAACACAGGTTCAATGGCTCATTTTTATAAACACTTCTATTACAACTAAACACATTTCTAGGGAAATTAGTAATTACATCATTGTGGCGAGCAGGTATAATCCAGGGTTTCCTAAGGTTTTACCATTTTGTTCAAAGCTGACATCAGTAGATTCAGTACAGAGGTTCTGCTTTGGCCCAGTAGTAGAAATATCAGAATATGAACAAACTAAAGCCCTTTGCACACAGGCGCGTTTAACCGCACGGATAAAACGGACAATATCATTTTTTGAAAAGAAAACAATGATTCTCTATGACCTCATGCACACCGGCTCCAAATTAAGCCCTTTGCACACAGGCGCGTTTATCCGTACGGATAAAGCGGACAGTTTCACTTTTTAAAAAGAAAACAATGATTCTCTACGACCTCATGCACACCGGATCCGAATTGGCCGTGCGACGAGTGGCTGCGGCCGTGCGTTTTTTTCTCGATCGAACCCAGTTCGATTCGTGCGTCTTGTCGCATGCGGTAAAAAACTCATCACTCCTTTTATGACTCCTTTTTGGATCCGCAGCGCCGATTCCGCACAGCCTTGCACACCAAATCCAATGCGTTTTATTCATGCCGCAAACGAAAAAAACGCAACTGTCCTGTGTGCAAAGGGCTTTAGCCATGCATTAGGACTGCATCATCAGAGATCATACTGGGAATTAATGCATGAATGTTTCTTTTTGAATACTTACATTTTGGGTTTAGGGTGAAAACAAGTTATTATAGCTTAGGAGTTGTTTAGTTTGAGTTTGATTGAAGACTTTTATTAGAGGTTTGCATAGGAAAGGGTACAGGACAGTGGTGCAAGGTCAACTAAAAGGATAAACACCACAAGAAAGCTTTTGGCTTAAATTGGGGTCCCTTTTTACAGCAAAAGTACAATGCAACATTTTCCAATGACACAGCACATGTTTTTGGTATGACGAGGAATTCTTCACAACACACAAACACACCTTATGCTTTCCCTATAAGAATAAATCACAGCTTCTTGTGAGTCCAAAAAACATACAGAAACAGAAAGGTATTTGGGAGGGCTGACCCCTTCATGGCAGCTTAAATATAAGCTTACTTACAGATGTAAATTTGTAGCTTCAAAAATCAAAATGCAGACTGATGCAATGTTTGTTTGTGTGTCCAGGCGGTGTTCCTACCCCCAACACATCACCCTCCAGTTGGTGGAGCGCTGCCGGGTGAGGAAACTGCAGCTACTGGCCCACCAGTACCTGATTCCAGCCAAAGTTGAGTTCCACATCGGAGATTCACTCCCAGGGGCCCAGACTCCTGGGTCCCCTGGGACCCCTGTGTCCCCTGGGCTGCTCCGCCGTCTGGGGTAAGACTCACTGTAGTGTAGTCACCAACATGGGTGTCGCACCATAGGGGGAGGGGGGTTTAACCCATTTAGACTGGGAACGCATTATTACTCGTTATTTTGTGCTTTAGCTATTGAAAAATAGCAGATAATACAAGCTCACAGCGCGGCAACGAGTGCCGCGCTGTGAGCTGCTACTTTTGAAAAATCGTGAAAAACCTATTTTTCCCTAGCCTGACTGCAAGCGTCAGACTCTACACACACTACGTTATCACTTCGTTTTGGGAGGTAATGTGCGGACTGATTTATCAGGCTAATGTTTCCCATCTCAAAATATTTTGTTCCCCCAGAAGCAAAATTTGTGTTACAAATGTTCGCTTAAAAAATACATATATTCAAAGATTTGCACACATTTTCATGACTTTTCAAATATAGCAGAACTACAAGCTCGCAGCAAGGCACTCGGTGCCGCGCTGTGAGCTTGTATATCTGCTATTTTTCAATAGCTATATAATGAAGGCCCCTCCACCTTGGCCCCTAGTAAATCAGTCCCACTTTCCCCCCCTTGTGACGCCCCTGGTCACCAACACTAAACTTTAAGCATAGCAACCCTGTGCTGACAATGTCAAACAATGATGAGGATGTAATAAATCCATGGCAAGGCGTCTCTGTTTGAAGCAGAATTGTTCTGCACATCACATATATTTGTGTCTCCTCAATATCAATAAACATAATTTGTGTCCCCCAACAAAGTAGGTGGCTGTGAACAGTACAATAGGGCGTTTATGACCTATCTGTACTATTCAATTTGTGTGATTCCCACAAATCAGGTTGCTCGAAAAGAAATTCCAGTACAGTAGCAGGTTGTTACCTTTACACTCTAAATAGAAAGATAGACAGACAGACAAACAGTTGTCATGATGATGATATATATGCTTGTATAATGCAAATGTAGCCGAACTTACATAGATTACAGTAACTATTCGTTACGTGTTCATAATGATGAGGCAAAGTGATAAAAAAACCACATTGTACTCTCCCTACAGGTATGTCTCTCTGTCAGACAATGAGAAGACAGGCTTCAAAGCCCGGGAGCTCAAGTCTGTTCACGTGGACGCAATTGGAACGTACCTGAGAATAAGGTTTCACGCAAACCACATCAACAGCTACAATGTCTACAGCCAGGTACTGTTGCTAAGAAAAGAGGTCGCACTGCTCGTAGGCACGATGCAAACACGATGCAAACATTTTGACCCAATAAATATAAGTCTTCTTCAGAGTATAGGTACTGTATATAAGGCCAGGCACTGAAACATGATGCACCCATGCCACTGTTTCAGACACACTCTCCGTACTAGAGTATGATATCCTGCTTCATTTGGATGAGTTTATGGTTATTGCATGATGGTGTCTTCCGCATGAAAATAGCAGATCTACAACAAGCTCACAACATGCCACAACCTTGCCACAGTACCTTAGCGCTCATTCATTATTTCATTTTCAACAGTGAAGATCAGAAGGACGGAGGGGGTTGTAAAATGCAGACGTTAATTAAAGTGATCCCTGGCTAATACGACAAATATGCCTTAATACATTATAATTGTCCTCTATAACAGCAAAGTAAAATTAAAAACACCTTAAATATTTTATTTCTTCTAGAAATAGCTAATCTTTAACTTAACAGGGTCGCAAGTTGATGATGTCATAAATGTCATGTGTGATCTATCCCTATGGAATTTATGGCATGCATGTGAAAATAAAAACAAACTTAATATTTCCTATGGTTAATATGAGCATCAAATCAATATTTCAAATGTGTTTTTTGCACATGCATGCCGTAAATTCCATAGGGATAGATCACACATGACATTTATGACATCATCAACTTGCGACAGGCATTTCCCCTATTGAGTGAAAGATTCGTTATTTCTAGGAGAAATAAAATATTTAAGGTGTTTTTAATTTTACATTGTAGTTATAGAGGACTATTATAATGTATTAAGGCATATTTGTCGTATTAGCCAGGGATCACTTTAAGAGTTGCTGTTAATAAACAGAATGAATCAGCCATATTTACAGCCTTGGCTGTCTCCACTAGACTGCAGTGCAGTATGCCTCAGTGATATGATTTATAGGTCTGAAGACTGGTACTGGTCAAATCGAAATAGGCCCTGATGTCATCAGAGGAAAGTACCTTTAATTATACTTATCTATCAGAAAGTATGTTTAATAATCTATCATGCAATAACCATGAATTCATCTATCAGAAAGTACCTTTCTGTCATCTAGTGGCTGTTCTTTTAACTGCAATGTACAGCTGCCATTCAGGTTCTTGAGAACAGTTTGACTATAAGGTCACGATAGGATTACATGTTCTCTTATTTTGAAGGATGGGTTGATATTGATTGATTTTCCTGACACCTTATTGTCTAGAAATACTTGATTACAATGTGTGTGCCATTTCACACTAATCATGTAGTTTATCACCATTATTGTATAAACATAATCTATATGGTGATTTGTGTGTGTAAACTGCAATTGTTGAGGATTTCTCAAATGAGTCCTCAACATAACTACTACAGTATTAGTTATTTTGTGATGGCTTCATTTGGCTTGATAATACCTACCTTGTGATTTGTAAAATGGTTCCATTACCAATACCAAGTAACATGTAACTTCTGACTCATTCTTCACATGCATGCATTTTACATTGTGAAAAGGTGCATTCTATAATTTGGACTTGAACATTCATTTAAGATTTTCCACCCAACATTGTCATTAAACTGACATTTTTATATTTTGTTTACAGGTTGCTTTGGTTGCCATTAATGTTCTGGGAGATTCTTTGGATTCCAATGCTTTTCACACAATTGTAAGTGAATCACTCTTAAATGTTTGTTTCTGTGTGTCTCTTTGCCACTTCTGTCATTGCCTTCACTCAATGCTGAACTTACATCTTTACAACAGCAGGAGGTGCTGTTGTATTTCAGTTTTTTAAGAGACTTCCCCCTTGCGATTACATTGAATGGATATATTTCACAACATGTTTGATTTGTTAGCAATCAGTTGTCTTTCAGACCGCTATGACAGGTGCAGCCTTTGGCACTGTAAAATAGCAAATAGGCCTAATAATACAATACACGAGGGTCTTCAACTGTTTTCAGGCCAAGGACAGACAGAGATGAATCAGTCAGGGTACCCCACTACATATTGTATATATAAGATTGTGTTGCAGATTAAACTTTCTCATAGATAGCTTCATAGACTTTCCGACAGTACTAGGATCAGTGTTGTGAAAGTTTGTTTTTGTGTTTGTTTGTTTGTAGTTGTGTATCTTTTCTATGAATATGTTGGATGCATTTGAATGTGTATTGTCAGATATTTAACCACTTAAACCCCTCTCAATATTTCAACAGAGACAAACTTGACGTTTGGCACTGTACTTGGTCTTTCCCTCAGTCTACACACCAAATCTCTATGCCAGAAATAGCAGAACTACAAGCGTCGACATTTAGTGAGCTTGTAGATCTGCTATTTTTGGCTGATATGCCCCCCATAATATGCATGCTAGAGTTCAAGTGGCCTCTCTGTAGTTTCTCTGAGGACCTCCTAGGTGTCCCTGATCCCCTGTTGAAGGCCCATGCATTACACAATTACAACCTCTGACCCCTTAAGGGCCATTTATAGTTACGTATGGTTGATTTTGTGTACGTTTTGGGTGAGGAACTACGTACGGTAACTCCGTCGCCATGCATAGTAGACATGCACGTTATTTATGTGCCGACCCGCTCTCCGCTCCAATTCTGCTCCCGTTTGCGTCCGCGCACCACACGAAGGTGGTTCTCACACATGTAAAAACCGAAGCATTTAGCCAAAATATGTAGAACCACAGATTTTTGACCCGCCGTGATGTTTGGTACAGTATAAATACGTGGTAACAGTTTGGACTGGATCTGCTGTCTGTCGGCAACATTATCGCGGTAAATGCAACTCCGCGAGGGTACAAATTTAACCACATGGATGTGGAGCCGGAGTAGGCTAATTATAACAAAACACACGTACACACCCGCTCATATATTGAACATAATTCCCAAGTAATAAATGAGCCGCATCATCATCTCTTCTTGTGACTTGTGTGCCTCGCTGTCTGTGCTCAGCTGATGACTGTTGATGCGTGATGAGGCGTCCTCTTCAAGTGGTTGTGTAACGACCTTTTTTCCGTTTCTTGATAAAATATATTTATTATTGGGACACACAGTTTGAGAACCGCTGTTAGAGCAGAGTTAAAGTCATTTTCATCACTACTGCGCCTATGTTTTATAACGGTGGTCGTGGGTACTTCTTGCTACGGATATACATCTTGTACGTTCAGTCCGTCCAGTTGGGTGCTGTCCGTAAGCGTCCGTATACGGATCTAAATCATCCGGAGTACGGAGGCTTGGGAGACAGACCGGATCAACCGGACGGAATTTGTCTCACCCTCCGTTGCTTATGTATTCCTGCGGTTCTTATGTAGGCCTACTACTATGCATGGTACTTTAGTAGCACTATTATCATCCATCTGCATAACGATATGCTGCGCTACATAATAAGGTATAACATTTCAAGGTATCTTGTTTTCCTCTCAGGACACACTTATTTTACTGTATTGAAGCTGCAATCTGCTTATAGCTTATTCTAATGAATGATACATTATTTTAACCAATCTGTATTGAGGAGTTTGTTGAGAGAATTGACTGCAAAGCGGAAAGCCCGCAACACTCCAGATTAAATAAAAGTCTTTAAGGTGCACAGCTCGATAATGACATGAAAGTCAAGAAATAGCCAGCACCCAATGAATGTCCTTTGCACATGGTTTATTTACCACGCTGTATCACGAACAGATACAACAGACACCGCGTTTCAACCCAACAGGTCTTCCTCAGTGTTGTCAACGCCAGGAGTTAGTTGATACAATCTCTCCCTTCTAGGGATGCAAATTATTGATTAATTAATTAATTAATTAATTAATAGTTGATAATCTTATCGATCGATTAACTGATTAAGTGATAAGCGGCGTTTCTTTAGGACCAAATGGAAAATTATTGTCTGAAACCGAAAATAAGTGCCGAAACATAATTGCCTTGATGTATATAACATTAACAAGCGTCAACAAGCTTCAGCTGGACACAGACACACACACCTCCCCTTTGCAGTGCTCAATTGGAGTCTTGGAGAGAGGACTTAAAACGTACCAATTTTAGCTTAACAATTGTGGTTCTCAACCTTTTTAGGCCGCGACCCTCAAAATAATCATATCTTAACTGGGGATCCCCCACCCTGACGAGCACTAAGAGTTGAGGCATTACATTTTGTATAACACAGTTATAACACAGGTTAACAGGCGTTGTGAGCATGTAGATCAGCTATTTTCACAATTTTTGATGTAGAAAAGACCAAAGAGCTTGTTGTTAACTTTTGTAAAAAGAAGGTACCTATCTCACCTGTCATCATCAAAGGGCAGGAGGTAGAAATAGTTCAGTCCTACAAGTATCTTGGTGTCCACTTAGACAGGAAGCTGGACTGGAAGATGAACACAGATTCTGTGTTCAAGAAAGCTCAGTCTAGACTTTTCCACTTGAGAAAGCTCAGATCTTTTGAGATCAGTAGGCCACTCCTTCATGTATTCTACCAAGGTATCCTTGCTAGTGTCCTCTTTTATGCTGTGCTCTGCTGGGGGGGCAGCATCACGGTTGATGATAAAAAACGAATCAATAAATTGATTAAAAAGGCTGGCTCAGTGATTGGCCTCCCTCAGGATACTTTGGATATCACTATAGCCAAGCGAATGAGGACCAAATTGAACACTATTCTTTCCTTCGAAGGCCATCCTCTCTATAAGGTATTTAAGGATCTGCGTAGCAAGTTTAGCAACAGGTTCTTGATGCCTATAATATCTACTGAGCGAATGAAGAAATCCTTTGTTCCTGCCGCTGTTAGATTCCTTAACACATTCCCTGCCATTTTAACATACCTTCGTACTCTACGGTGCCTCTGGTCTCCATAGACTTCCATGTAATTCATAGTGCACGGATCATGCACACCCATGCCTAGATAATGCACCACGTGTGTCCACATTGCTCACAGCTTTCAAACAAAAAAATCTGAATGGAAATCCGTTCAGGCATTCATGAGATAGAAGCCATTATGTTTTCCTAAAATGTAAACAAAGATGGCTGCCATGTTTGATAGATGGGGTTGCTATGGGGGTTAAACATGCAATTTCGCGATTTCTATCATGCCTACTACATTTTTTGGGGTCAGAAATTTTTTTTGAAAAAAAAAAACTTTTTGATTTTTTTTTTTTTTTTTTTTCCAAAATGGCGGAAATTCTCGGGACTATCGGGCCTGGCAGGGAAAGACATTGAAATAATCTCGGGACTATCGGGCCTGGCATGCAATGAGTTAACGTTAACGTACACCGCTAGCTTTTTTTTGGGAGGGTGTCATGTCATTTGTAAAGTCTGTTATTGTTACTTGTTGTGTATTTGTATGTTTGTTATATGTTGTCATTGATTTTGTGTATTTGTATTCGCTCTGGTGGCTAAACATGTTTCCCTTCGGGGACTAAGCAATAAACCCATACCATACCATACCATACTGTTGAGTGAGAAAACATAGTTGCACATTAAGTTAATCATCTGGGGACCCCCCAAAATAATTTGGGGACCCCCCTGGGGGTCCCGACCCACAGGTTGAAAACCACTGGCTTAACATACCTCATAACGCAATTGTTTTTGCCATGTCAGAACATTTTGACGTTTTGAATTTCTCCCCAAACCGACATATCTATTCTGAGCACCGGTGACAATACTTCCGTTAGGTGTGTATGTGTGGGAACTGTGGTTGTGTGGCTGTGTGTGGTTGTGCGTGTTGGTCTATGTGTGAGGAATGTAGTAATAAAACAGAGAGGGAGAGGCAGTGTGTAATCACACAGGAGGCCTTTAGTTAGCTGCTGTAATCAGATAGACCTGCAGACGGACAGCTCCTGGAGGGGAGAGAACAGCTTAAAACGCACGCACACACACAACCACACAACCATACAACCACACACGCATACACAGAAACACATATGATGCACACGGACACAAATATAACTAAACACGGCCACGGACGTAGGCACACACACACACACACACACACACACACACACACACACACACACACACACACACACACACACACACACACACACACACACACACACACACACACAGTTAGGGGTGTAACGATATAGTAACTGAATCGAAAAATCAATCTTAATTTGCATTGATCTACTTGATATGCAAAAGCAACATATCGTACCGTTTTGTATCGTACCGTTTTGTATCGTACCGTTTTGCAATGCAGATAATCGATTGTATGGAAACAAAGTATTTTGCCTTGTATTTAGCAAAGAGGGAAAATAAAAAATAGGGGTCTAATTACTTTTTTTTACAAATTCCATTCCATATAGCTACTCTTGGTGTATCGATAAATGTTTGTCCGTATGTGTTGAAAGATAATGTCCATGTATTTGCTTGAGAATCACTTCGTTTACTTATTTATATTCATAATAATAGATCTTCCCTAAAAAAACTGCACTATTGACACGTTTCACACATATTTAATTTCTTTGCTAAATAGTTACTAACTCAATTTTAAATCATTGAATCGAATCTTGTCATATTGCCATGAATGAAACAATATCGTCCATGTATTGTATCGTCAACCATGTATCGTGATGCGTATCGCTATTAAATGTATCGTTACACCCCAACACACTGTACACCAGCATGTAGTGTACAGAGTACAGTAACTGCGAGAGACTCACACGCACACGCACGCACCCACGCACACACAGAGAACCTAGTGAACAAGCTTTGCATTGTTACTCTGCTAATCCTCATAAGAGTACCCTGACACAGCACTGGATCTACTCTCCCTCCTCTACTTCCCATAGTGCCCAACCGATAGTTCAGATTGGCCGATATATCTGCCATTTACTGTATAACCCATCTATAACCAATGCATGTGTGAACGTTTTTCCAGTTAAATAATACACTATATATATACTGCTCCACAGACTGTGTTTAAATTAATATCTAAGATTAAACCAACAAGCTGAAATAATGTCAGGATATAATGCAAATTAATACAAAGTAAACATGTAAACAAAAAGCTGCATATATACATAATGTATATATTTTCACTCTCTAACATTTAATCTGGAGTGTTGCTCTAACATTCTCTGCATGTCCATGATGCAGAGTGATGGCAGAATAATTTAGCAACCAGGATATACTGAATATACTGTACAGTATACAGCCATGTGTGATCTGTTTCAGCTTGAAGAAAGTGCAAAATATGATGGGGGAATAATTTTACAACAACTGATCCAATGTCTGCATAGTGCAAGGTACAACTAATCACTCTCTGGCCCTTCCATTTATGAACACTGAGGTCCCTACCTTCCGCCCCGACGCAAAGCAGTACTAACGGGTACCTTGATTGTTTCTTATTGTTATCTTCTGACCGGAGCAGCTGTCTTTTTTACGCCTGGCACCCCCATTGTTTAAGTAGCCTACCAAATGATCATGTGCTTGCTGAGCAGTCATGGGTGTGTTGGTCTTAAAATGAGGTGCGGTCGGGCGGTATCAGGGTGCACTGCTAATCTTACACAGCACACACCTAGTTTACAAACATTTCCTTGGTGCGCCTAGATGGATTTGATTTGCAATAAATTCATATCCATCCAATTTCAACACAACACTCATTTCAATTTAGGTGACTTCTAGAGATTACAGATTGAGGGTGAAACAATTATGATTAAACTGCCATATTATCAATATATATGGAGAGCTTGCCATCAGCCAATTTGCCGTATTGTAACCTACCCAAAACACGTACGTATCGTTTTTGTCCTGCAGCACAATATTCTTCATTAGTTCTATTTATAATTATTAAAACAAGACACTATTATGTGTTTCCAAAGACAAGCGGTGAGGAGAGGAAGAGAAATAAAGAGAAAAAGACAAACCTGTAAACCTGCTTATTTTATTGCAGATAGAACAAGATGTGTTCAGATACCTCTCATCTTGTAAGAATGCCATTGCATCCTGGCTTCTTTATCTGTCTCCACTCAATGGAGAACAGTTAACAGCTACAACACAAGGACACACAGGTCGCATGTTTTTGTCATGCCTTTTCATGGGTTAAATAAAGAAGAACAACTGAGAATGAGCCTCACATATGTGTTTGCTGCTAGATGGTCCCACACTTTACCATTTCCACAGCAGAACGTTACTTGTTTCTACTCTAATCTGTTATCTAAATACCAGTGTGTCTATAGCTTAAGCCAGCTTCTCTTAAAGGGAATGGGAATAGACACTGATTGGTTTAATTAAACAACCAAAACACACCCATGAGGGATTCAGGGGCTTAACACCACCAATTAGCACCACACGCTGGTGTTTGCGCCCAGATCATGTGCTGTATAACTAGTGAAAATTGGCCTAGACACACTCCCGATGCGGTTTGTGCCTTGCGCTCTGTGCCGTGCATCACAGATCATCTGAATGCTGAGGACTTTATTGTCTACACTTCACCTTAGAAAGGGATTGGAACTATTATGGCAGGGCTACCCCCCCCCCCCCCCCCCCCCCCCCCCCCCGCTCATCCAAAGGGGTACCCACCCACTGGTCAGGGCTACCACACACACACACACAAGTGCAGGTGCGCGTGTGTGTAGGTTCGCAGTTTCGCATCATGATGCCTTGGGAGATGCTATTTTTGGCATGCGAGACCGGTGTAGAATAAAGTATAAATCTGTGTGTGTGCGTGCGTGTCTGTGTGTGTGCCAAACCTGTCCATCTGTTTGCTCCCCAGCCCAGCAGAGAACAGCTGATCGAGCACTACCTCAACAGTACTCAGCTGGACACAGCCTTGGACACGACCTACATGGGGTGAGAGCAGGACGTTGAACCCCGTTTTCTTTGTGCTGTGACAATAACAAGCCATTCAGACTGGAAGACACCCAGCCAGTCACTCAAGGTCACTCGTATCCGAGACGAGGCAGGTGGCGCCTCAGCAAGCCTGTGCAAAGTGGAAAACACAGTTTCGAAATAGTTATTTGTTTTAATCGGAGGGGTATTTTGCCTCAGGGGTTTCACCCCCAGCGTTGATCAATGTTTTTCCCTGTGATTTTGAATTACACAATATCACAGTCTCAAGGGTTACCACTAATTAAACTGAGGGTTGTGTTTCCACACAGGCTTTTCCTTACTTGACTGGTGTACGTACAGTACTGTATGTCTGTGTTTCACTTTCATTTAATACATGTATAATAATTCTTAAATATGTTTATTAGAATCAGTGAGTTTATAAATGGGCATGGAGGGGCTAGTGGGACTGAGTTACTAGGGCCCAAGGTGGAGAGGCTTTAATTATTTTATGCTTTAACTATTGAAAAATAGCAGATCTACAAGCTCGCAGTGCCGCGCTGCGAGCTTGTAGATCTGCTATTTATTAAGTCGTAAAACAGTGTGCAAATCTTTCAATATACAGTATGTATTTTTTTTGTGAACATTTGTAACTCAAATTTTGCTTCTGGGGGTTCCCTGGATCTAAATATTTGGGGGTCCGTGGCCAAATACATATCATTTTGGGGGTCCTTCACATGAAAATGTTTGAGCACCACTGACATAGAAACATAGGTTTTTCAAAAAAAAACATTGAAATATTCAAAGACTTGCAAAAATGTTCACAATCTTTAAAAAGAGTGGTTGGACAATGTCTACTCTGAGTAATTGTCTTCTGTCCCTTCAGTAAGTGCGAGTCCATCTCTCCGCTGGATGACCTGGCCTTCGACATGTACCAGGACCCGGAGGTGGCCCACATCATCCGCCTGCTGGACCAGAGGAAACAGGACATGGTCCGTCAGGAGAACTTTGAAATGGCCAAGAGCCTGAAGCAGGCCATCGCCGACCTGCAGAAGGTAGCCAGGAGACTCACTACACCAGGGGTCTTCAACAGGGGGTCCTCAGAGTTACTACAGGGGGGTCGGCCAAATCCTTGTGTGATAGGATAATTATTTTTAAATTAACAACTTGAACCCTCGCATCCCTATTCTGAGGAGAACTTTAGCCAAAAATAGCAAATAGGTTTGGTGTAGAGGTAAAAAAAGAGCAGACCAAGTACAGAGTGAAAGGTCAAGTTTACTAAGTAACGACTATTTAAGTCTGGAAAAAAAGAATCGAACATAGACAGATGACAGTGCTGTAAAAAAAGACTATGAATCGATCTATGAAATTGATGAAAATCTCCATCACACATTTATACAATATGTAGAGGGGGTCCCTGCTTCATCTCTCTCTCGGCTAAGGGGTCCTTGGCCTGAAAACGTTGAAGACCCCTGCAGTACACACCACCTTTGTAGATGATTAGTATATAACAGCCTGAGCAGAAAATACCAATCCATCCCTACATTTTACAAATTACAGTATGTTAAAATATATCCTTCTTTTATGAAGCCTATTAACAGGTGCATCTTAATTCCTATTTATTTTCAATTTATTTCCTTTCTTAAAGGAGCCATTTTCCACCTTATCTTCCTATAATTTGTCAATTTCTCAATAATGCTCATTGTAAGATGGCAACATGTCTATCTACTCGCTCTGCGTCTCAAAGGTGGACTAGGACAGTTCAGATACCTAACCTACCAGTGACATTATCGTCTGGGAAACCGCAGCCTTTCTGTTCCCGGGAATCAGTCAGCATGTTGAAATAAAAGCCATTCTTGCCGTTCTTGCATAAAAAAATAAGAGGCTTGAAAGCTTGTTTGAAATTACCACTAATTATGTCATTGGTCACAGTGCCCACCTCTACTTTAAATTCCACTTTAAGGTAAGTGTGGCCCACTTTTTTCAGGCAGTAACTAGATAGCCTACCTAAATAAGCAACGTTAGCTTGACAAATGACCCTGCTCACATCCACACAAGTGACACCTCTTATTTCTCACGCTGTGGAACCCCAAATCCCAAAATGTTTCCCCTAAATATCTTTGAATATAGCCATGCACTAAATCCCACACACAAAGATATCAGATATTTAGCCATTTATTCACCACCTTGTATGTCCTCCACCTACAGTATATTTCTGATATCTTTGCATGCATAAAATTGAAATTATTATGAAGGTTGTTCTTCTGGTAAAATAATCTAGCAGTTTTAGATACCCAAGAAGTTCCAAATGTCCAGGTACTTCTACATAAGGGGGTATACTGTACATAGTATAGACTCTATACCATGTACAAGTGTTATTGTCATTTTAAGATTGATTATAAATGAGGGAGATATGTGATGTGTGCAGTGATACACATATACCAAGATGATGAAGAAGATATTTTTCATTAGTAACTCAAACTACTACTGTTTATTCATCTCTCACACTATGATCTCACCTACTGTATGTGGTAGCTGATAAACATTGTTCTTATTGATGTCCAGTGTAATTTCAACAGCGTTATTGTAACTGTAGTCTTTAAACATTGTTCAGATTCCCGTTAACAACCATCATTGTGTATCCTGTTGCCATGCCTACAATGAATACTTAATAAGCTCAACAGCTGCAGTGATGGGCTTGGGGTTGTCTCCCTCTTTGTTTCCTGTTACCACGAGTGTCTTTGTAACCAGACACAAACATGTACACACGCTTGCGCACACACAAACGCACACGCACACAAACACCTCCTCTTGTTAACGTGGTCAATTAGCATAACAGACAAGGCAGTTGCCAAGGTGGTCATGCTGAAAATCCCTGTCATTACCCATTCATATCATGTCAAAGGATGATTCATGCTGTTTGTTATAATGACACAAGGAAATTCATGGCCAATAGAGAAGACAGTGGAGACGAGAGGGCCGTTTGCAGTCTGTGCGTCCCTGTTATTCCACCCAATTTAGCCTAGAAAAAGCAGCCTGTCTCTACCTGAGAGATCCTCACCTGAGTTTTAGAGTCAGCAAATGAACAGATTTGCACCACAGCAGATAGAACTCCCTTACGAACCATTCGGTGGTACTGGCTGTTGAAGCCTGGTTGCTTGGCTCCAGATTAACTAGTTAGTTCAGCTCGATGGAATTTCCTTGTAAAGAAATAAATGACCCATCTGACTTTCTGGAAGTAGTCAGTAAGTACATTTCCATTCTGTATGTTCACCGTCCACTCTGTGGCATGCTGTTGCGTTCTGTGGCCAAATGAACAATCCTGTAACAGAAGCTGTTTTACTACTGCTGCTCTCAGAATCAGGGACTCTTAATTTGTCAAGGGCATTGCTATAAAGGGAGTTTTATTGATGACAATGGCAAACACTGACAACCACTGGTACAAGAGGACAGTATACTTTGTTACAGCTGCCCTGTGTATTTAATCATCTCATCCTTATAAGTGTTCATCATGTTATTGCCAGGCAGCTAGCTAGCCAACATTACGTCTATGTTATTGCCAGGCAGCAGCTAGCCAATGTGACGTTTGCTAGGCAGCAGTTAGCCAACGTTACTAATTTGTTTGCGCTGTGATGTAGACCAGTGGAAGCTTCTACAGGTCGGCCTTCTATGCCCACATGTCCTAACCCGGACTGTGCATATACAGTATGTATGTGGTACATCTGTTACCAGAACAGAGCTACTAGCACAGAATGGTTTTGAATGTTTTTTTATTTTATTTTCTCCTGTTGTCCCTGTCCAATGTTCAGGTGGGGGAACGGCTTGGACGTTATGATGTTGAGAAGCATTGTGCCATTGAGAAGGAGGACTTTGACCTGGCCAAGACGAAGAAGGAGCAGATGGAAGCCTACAGGACAACTGTTTACCAGCAGCTAGAGCTCCACAACCTGCTGGACATGAGCATGGTTCAGACTGTACGTTATCTGCTGTTGGGACCACTGCACTGTTCAGTCACCATACCTGTACATTATCTGGCCATTTGAATACAATGAGATGGGCACTGATTATAGTGCACAGACATTATTACATTATATTTAGACCTGGAACACATATACGTTGTTATACCTTTCAATTCAGGAACACCTCTGTGTGTAATTGTTGCTATACAGTATTAGCAACTAAATATATTAGAAAAATGTTTCAGAAAGCTTGGGTCAAAAGACAAGATATCAACTGTAGTCCCAGGTTTCCGGAAGGTAGCATATCCGTTTGATGTTCTGGTTCACTTTACCGTAGCTTCATTTGATTGAGCATACCTGAACTGGGGACTACAGTTACGTATGCACAGAGCCGATTTCTGGCAGTACAAAATATTTAGGGCATTTTTTATTCTATTTCTGAACTTTTCTTTACTTGCAAATGAACGATATAAAGGTTCCAGTCAAAGGACAACTTTGTTTTTTTTTACAACAAGTGTTGTTTTAGATTGTAAGATGAGTGTTAAAATGTTTTCATTTACTGCTTTCTATTGTTTTAGCAATTTTAGTATTTTGATTTCAGTGAGTGGGAGCATGCATACAAGAGGCAAAATATTTATTTTTAGACACAATATGCCGGCAATTTCTTTGTTACTATTTACACCAGTAAGACTCCCTAATCGGGAGATAAGCGACCGTAGGTCACTTATCTCCACAAATAGAGCAAAAATGTGTTTTTCCAAAATCTTCCTGATCCATGTTGATGACATGAGTGTAGACATACTGTGTAGTGATTTTCGTGATTTTAGGGCAAAATCTGAATCGGCCTCATGGTGGCGCTAGAGGGCCATGTGAGAAATGAGGGGTGGGGTCTCCGCGCCGCCAAGGCGGACGAATAGGTACCGGCCCCGGCTCTCCCGGTCGCTCCTAGCCCGAGTTACGGCATTTTATGTGAGCTGCAGTGGCAGGGGGTCCTCCACTGGGGGCGCCACCACTTTTGCATCCGTTCTGGAGCACCAGGAGTGGGTGGTCCCCGGGAATGCCCCGTGAGCAGCCCCGTTGGGGTGGTCATTTGGTAATTTTTGCACATGTGCTCATTTTTTACACTTGGGGGTCCCCGAGGGAGCTGGGGGTCCCTGGAGCTCCGGGGGTCCTTGGAGGTTGTAGTTTGGCAGGTAAGGAGTGTGTGTGCAAAATCTGGCATGGATCGGGGCAACGGTTGCGGAGATATGAGCAGGGCAAAAGTGTGACGTGTGACGTGTGTGACGGACGGACGGACGGACGGACGGACACCTCGAGCAGCTTTCTGTAGTAAGTGCGACCTACGGTCGCAACAAGCCCCCATAAGTCACATCTGCCCATGAAAGATTGCAGTGTATCTTGGGAATGGGCTTATTGTGTCAATTCACCCTTTGTTAGCCTCCTGGTTGGTCCCTGACTGACCAACCAGCAGGCTCTATCTGCCTTGTCCCGCCCTGGTTCCGCCTTTTTTATGTTGAATTAGCTAAAACATAATTTTTGGAGAAATAAAAACATTTAAAAACATGCTGAGTCACTATACTGCCACTGAGTAGCTCCAATTGACTGAAACAAAGTTTGAAATTAGAATTGAGCACACAGAATAACAATATGAAGCAACTGAATTAACATGGCAGTGGATGGAATGTCCCACTGAATGTCCCTCCAAGTCAAAGCAACCAATGGGTGTGGAGAGGGGCAGGACAATGGGCGGGACTTGACAATGGGTGAATTATGCCCCCAACCTGGGGGCATGCCTGCAAATCAAAATAGTTAAAATCACTAAAATGATAGAAAAGTAAATGAAAACATTTTAACACTCATCTTTTCTTTTCTCTAAATGACTACCTAAAATATGTGAACAAACAAAGTGGTCCTTCAAGCAGCCAAAATTATTTTTCTTCCTTGCTGTTTACTACTCAGTAAAATAAGTACATTTATCAATGTGTAACTCTTGAGAGTGTGCAATTGTAATCAATAAGCCCATAATGGTCCATTTGGCGACATTTGTACACATTGAGGATTTTGCTTTGCACCATCTGAGCATCGAAGAATGTGAGAGGGCAGAAATATGGGCGGTGGGACGTTATTGGTTGTGAGAAAACATTAGCCTTGCGTTGCCAGACACAAATCAGCCGGTGCAAAATAAAATTGCCCTCAGCGGCAGTGTGATATAGTCTGGCAACACAAGGCTAAGACAATATTACCCCTGTGGCCTGCAGGAACACTTACTAGCAGCTCCCAGGTGGAAAAAGTACTCACATTTGATACTTAAGTAAAAGTATCAATACTGCAATGTAGAAATACTCTGTTAGGGTGCCCTCACACCAAAATACCTATGAGAGTGGAATCCGCATTCCGCCAATGCATTTCAATGAGAGTGAAGCGGTTTCATGCCAGCAGAGGATTTCTGCAAAAAACGCTTCCTTGTTTTGTAATAACAATCAAAATCTACAAAGTATCTAGTAACTAAAGTTTTCAAATAAATGTAGTGGAGTAAAAGTACAATGTTTGCATAGAAGTAAAAGTGAATTGGAAATACTCAACTAAAGTACAAATACCTAAAGAATGTACTTAAGTAAATGTACTTAGTTACTGTCCACCACTGGCTATGACCAATGTGCTTCCAATTCATAAACTGGTGAGATTTACACTGCTATAAATCTGCCATCAGTAAGCCAGTTCTTCCTTCCCTCCACCCTCATCAATAGATCACCAGACTGTCTGAGCCATCGCCAGCCCAGGACCCACCCCCCTCTGTCCTGTCATCTCCCGGTCGCCCACCAGCTGCCCCCAAACCCCGGGTTTCCACAGAGAGGAAACCCGAGCCTCCCCAAGTCCATGAGTTGAACCCGGCTGCTGCTTCTTCCCAGGCACCTGCCAGCCCTCCGCCGAGCCAGCCCACCACGCCCTGTGACCACCCCGCCGTACCCAGGGTAGACGTGAGTACCTACTCTACTGCTTTGTCCAATGTGCAGTGTGCACACTGCACTGAGAGCACATCATCACTGTCGGGCAGAAACCTCGTATCTCCAAGTTTCAAATTTGTACGTTTTTTCGCAAGGTAAAGCACTGCTTCATCATATGGCCATCGCACAAAAGTAGTGAAAACAGCAGATCTACAAGCACACAACGCCTCGCACCGCGAGGCGTTGTGTGCTTGTAGATCGGCTGTTTTCACTAGTTTAAATCATTTAAAAAATGATAAATACAAAACGGTTTTGGACATACAAGGTTTCCATGACTTACTAGGAGGGTGTTGTCCTTATTTGCCCCTATACACAGGGGATTAAATACAACATTAAAACGTCACTGCAGTGCTGAGAAACCAACAAATGATCTATCTTCATTCACGACGTGCTAAAAAATGAAATTGTCTCACTGCAACACTCGCTAGCATAAAGTTGTTATTCTTTATAAGAAGAAGAAGAAGAAGACGTCCCTTTGGCTGTTGTGGGTCAGGAATGTGTCTCTTTGCCGTAAGCCTCAGTGCTGTATGGAACATGGAATAGCTTGTGTGTGGGAGGGGGATTATGAGCCGGGGGGAGTTATGCTCTTCACTCACCGCCAGTGGGACCGGCTCTTCCACAGGTTAGGGTTTCACTATTTAATTAAAAGTGTGCAACAGTTGGTTGCCTCCAGCGGCTGCCAAGCTGGCCTGAAGGCAACTCTTTGAGCCTCGTACAGGACAGCGGGGTGCCAGTTGGCTCGGGGACACGAGAGCTTAGAGCTGGGTGGCTGCCGGTCAGTTTTTTTGTTTTGTTTTATATAGATGGTGTAATGTTCACACAGTCGTCATGATGATGAATGTTAAGACCCATTCAATGGTGACAAAAATAAATAAATAAAACACGTAGTGACTTAGTGAGAGTTACAGAGGTGAGGTCAAATTCACACGTTTGTCACTGGGATGGACACACCGTGAAATCCATTTTGTTAATTTAACCCAGAGAGTGAGCAAATGTTCCCACGGGTCCATTTGGTTCCATTCGCACACTGTCAGAGGTAAATTGACCCTAAGAATCGTACTGTGCATCGAGACTCGAGAGTAATCATTTACACTTAAAACGAAGGTGCTTGGGTGCCCAGGTGGCTCATCTGGTAGAGTGCAGACCATCAAGGCGTAGTCCTTGTGCAGCTGACACAGGTTCTGATCCGACCCCTGGCACTTCGCTGCATGTCCCCATCCCGCACCCGACATTTCCTGTCTCTCCACTATGGCTATCAAATAAAGGCTTGAAAATGTCCTAAAAATATAATAACTTTTAAGAATTTTTAATTTTTGGTTTGTTTGTAAAAAAAAAAAGTGTTAAATAGCTCTACATTCCATTAGCATTGCTAAAGAGATTTTGTTCTTTAACAATCTTTCCAGCTCTTTAGTAAACAGAACATACATTTTCAGATTGGGATATCTATAAGTGATAAGTGTATAAGTGATATACAGTATATATATAAGTGTCAGGAGAAGGAACTTAGGATACGTGTGAAATACAAGTGAAATTGGAAGTGATAGAATTTCTCGAAAAACAGTATCACTTTAAGTATAATATCTAATAATACCTGTTTATCCATCATTTACTTTTGAAATGCCATAATGTATATTTAATTTGATAATATAATACAATTCATGAGCTCAAGAACAATCATACATTTTTATGTTTGTATGTTTGTATTTTCTCTGTGCTTTCAGGTGACCCGTGACGAGAGGCCCCTGCCAGCCCTCCACAGTAAAGACAGGCCGGGAGAGGCTCCTCAGAGCTCAGCGGAGGACCTGGCCCTTCCCTCTGAACCCCAGGGAAGTCCTCTGGGCCCTGGGAGGACCTGGGAGCCAGAGCCCCTGACTGAGAAGGCCCAGCGAGAGGCCAGCCTCCCCATTGAGGTCTACGGGGATGGCCTGGTAAAGCCTGATGTCTACCTAGTTGCACCTTCAGGGTTCCCACGGTCATGAAATTCCTGGAAATATTTTGAAATTAGAAAAAATATTTTTCCAGTACTGGAAACGTTTTGGAATTGATCAAGGGTCCTGGAAGGTACTGGAAAAACATTGGCCAAATTGTCAAATATTAGAGGCAGAAATTGTGAAAATAGCAGATCTACATGCTCACAACGCCTCGCATTGCGAGGCGTTGTGAGCATGTAGATCGGCTATTTTCACAATAAAACCGTGTTATACAAAATTCCTCAACTCTCTTCAAATATGATTATTTCGGGGGTCACGGCCTGAAAAGGTTGAGAACCACTGGCATACACTACCTGTCTTTGTGCATTGCGCATAGGAGTAAGCGACTCGTAATTGAGCTGAATTATTGTTATATAGTCCTGGAAATCGGGTTAAATATTCTGGAAAGGTTTTGGAAAGGTTTTGGAAATTAATTGGTAAAGATGTGTGGGAACCCTGCACCTTGCACGCGGGTGTTGCACACCAAAAATAGCAGATCTACAAGCTCACAGTGATTCACAAATGTGTGCTGCTACGCATTGTGAGCTTTTTGGTCTGCTCAGTGTATTATACTGGTGCGCAACTCAGGCTTAAGATGTGGGGAAAAAAGGAGGGAACATTTTTCAGCCAGTGTAATGGTATTACTTACGCACACTTCCTTGTCTGGTACTGAGCCAGACTGCATGAGCCTCAGGTATCCAAATTGAGCCACAACAGCCTTTTATTTAGTTCAAGTGGCCTTCTTTTGCCCTTGAGCAAGACACTAATGCATTTAGTTTAGGTTATATATACACCATTAGTTTTGTGATGACACCAGACACGATAGTGCTATTTCGGCTGCGTGTACATACCCTAAAATGTGGTTGTCATCTTGGAACTTCCTCTTCCTGAAATCCGATCTTTTGGTTTTCATCAGTCATGATAATACCGTTATCTTTCACCACATTTATTAAGTTGTTGCAGGCAATGTTTAAATGATAAGTCATGAGAGATGGATTACACAGCTAGTGAGATTGACTTTTTTGCAATCCTGCCCCCGAGTTGTTTTTTTGTAACATCTGTTCCTAAATGAATATCAACAAAACCACAATCGCCCCGTAACTCCTGTTGCACGTTGTCACACTCCAGGTGGCGGGGGCGTATTCCAAAACCTGGTCCTACAGAGAGGACGCCCTGCTGTCTGTTTACAAGAAGCTGTCAGAGGTACCAGCCAGCAGCACCCCGAAGGAAGAGCTGAGAAATATGATAAGAGCTGCTGTCTTCCTGGTGAAGAAGGCTCTCCCTGATCAAGTGCCATCCGTGAGTCAAAGCATGAGTGAATTAGCCATAGTGTAGCTCTATTTCATACCGGAGGCAGTGGTTCTCAACGGTCCCCAAATTATTTTGGGGGGTCCCCAGATGATTAACTTAATGTGCAACATTGTTTTCTCACTCAACAGTAAACAAAGCAACATAAAGTTAAAGTGTATAGCGGGTACATGCACATTTCTTAGGTGACAGTTTGAGGACTTTTTAATACCTCTAAAATGACAATTAGAACATTGGCCAAATTGTCAAATATTAGTGGCATAAATTGTGAAAATAGCCGATCTACATGCTCGCGTTGCGAGGCGTGTTGTGTTGTGCAAAATGTAATGCCTCAACTCCTAGTGCTCGTGGGGGGGGGGGGGGGGCGGGGGGGGGGTCCCCAGTTCAAATATGATTATTTTGGGGGTCGCGGCCAGAAAAGGTTGAGAACCACTGGCTTCAGGCCCCTTCATATGCAACTGCTCACGGTGGAGCTGAGCCAGGGTCTGTTTGGCACAACGCCTGGTGCTCCACTGTCTTCAGAAATGAGCCAAACCAGCTTGGACCACACTGATGAGAGCCAGCCATGTTTCACATCCGGGCCAAAAATCTGGCCACAGGCTTCCGCGTGAATGATAGAGCGATAGATGAATAGGCAGATCCTAAATGGAGTGTTTTGTGCATATTGCGGGGGAAAAAAGAAGACGAAAAAAAACAAACAGAAACCCACCTTAATGGCTACCTGTGTTTAATTGGCATCCGTTTAGCAAAATAACCGTTGGTGAGAGAAATAAACTGTCAAACGAAAAGTTTGTTTTGGTCCTAATTGAGATTTATTTTTCTTGAAACAAGTGATATTCATGACTGTCTGGGATATGAGGCTATCAGTGTTGTAAGGCCTTTCTTAAAATAGGTGATTGTTAGCCTGTCAGATATGTTAACCCATGTTATTGTCGGAGTCTTTGATGAATAATGTTCCCTGGATTCCTGTTACAAGCTGAACCTAGATTTTATACTGGTAACACACACACGCACTCGCACTCGCACTCGCACTCACACTCACACACACACTCACACACACACACACACACACACACACACACACACACACACACACACACACACACACACACACACAACCTTTACAATGTTTCCCCTGTCCCATATGTAAGCCCCACTCCCTCTCCTAGCGTTAGCTTCCTTAAACAAACATTATGTTACAAGGATGCCCTTATAACCCTTTTGCTACAAGCCTTGTACAGCTTGTATACTAATAGAAAAAGTCCCGCAATAATCTGGGTGATTTATTTTCCTAGCCATTCCAATAAGTTGCTGAATTAACTAGCTGTTACAGAAACTGCACTAAGTCTGGTTCATATTAGTAAAAGTGTCCTCCTACGTAATTCAAAAGCAGGATCTTTGTCTGTGTTAAATTAAATATTCATTCAAAAAGGTTGTCAGTTGTGATCAGTTGGCTAATTTATCTAGCTCCTCAAATTCCGGATACAGTTAAAAACACAATGTGTTTTCAATACTTGACTGCAGAACAGGTGTCCATCCTCCATCTAGACTCATTGGCCAGCTGTGTAGAGTTCAGAGACCACACGTCTCCAATTCTAACCACCCCGCTAATTGACATCACCCTCATGCTAGATTTTTCTTGGAAAGTCAACTGAGCATTCCGGTGAGCTTCTGGGTGCTCTTCCTCCTCAGGTTTTCCAAGCCTCTCTGAAGCTGCTGCGCTTGCTGCTGAGCCAGCTGATCCCGGGTCTGGGGCTTGGCCGGGCCGAAGTGAGCCACTGTCTGGAGCAGACGTGGCCCAACCTGCTGGCCAGGAGTGGAGACAAAGCCAACCGCCTCAGGGCCGCAGCCATCGCCTTCATACTGGTACTGCACCGCACGGCTCCGGCAGGATTTTCACATGTCCTTATAACCCGTAATTTAAAGACACAAAATGATATTGTTCGCTGCTGTGCTTTAACGCGCAAGTATGGTCATTCACGCTCTGCAAAGGTTGTCAGAGGTGCAATGTATCAAAGGAAGGAGCTTACATACTGTACACTAAATTAGCAGGCCGGGATGAACAGCAAGGCTGTAAATCTAGGGCGTGTCTTGTGGTGGTTGGGTGATTTGAATTTGTCGCCACATCAACCAGGTTGACTCAGGGCATTAGGGATTTGTGGTCAGGGCTTTGGGCCACACCGGTAACTTCAGAAGTAGCCAAAAGGAGCAGGCACTGGCTGTGAAGAGAGTAAACCAATAGGAGCCTTAAAGGGGAGGTGTTGGGTAAACAACATTTTGTCTGGACTTGGGATGCATTCTACTTATAATGTAATTTAAGTGCTGCAAAAGCACAAAACTGGTGCTCCTCATCATTTCCACCAGCTTTTCAATGCTGTGAAATAGCAAAAATGTCACCTCACATCGAAGGGAATAAGCCCGTAGACGTGCATAAATATTTCTAGTTTAGCTAGCTACAGCTACAATTTGGGTTGTGACTTGACTCACTTGAGTGAAGCAAAACGACAATTAAACCTGGTCATTGGAAGTGTGCACTGTTGTTGGCTGTCAGACTGACTAAAAAAGCAGCTATTGTTGCCCGAAACTCCCTTGCGAGAAACAAGAGAGGGGGTGCGACCAGGAATACTGCCAGCCAATCAGAGTAGAGACCCATGAATAATGCTAAAATGACCCTCAAACGGCCTGCTGCACCTGCATTAAGGTTGGTGTGAAACCAAGCACCTTTTGGTGACACCGAACAACCTATTATTTGTCTAATTGTCAAACAAGTAGAAAGATAATCCCCTATTTATATGGAAATACTATATCTAATGACTAAGGTGGAAGTTATGTGTATCTTACACATTTTTGTAAGATAAGTCTGCTCATGGCTGAGAGAGCCTTATTCAATGGCCACTTGATACCTCCAGTGACATGTCGTAGTACTTGCTCTGAAATGTCCACAGTCCAAGCCACATTTATACCGAACCATCTAAATGGGTTCAGCAAGAGCATGTTGGTTGTCAAATCATAGGAATTTAGATGCTGAATGTGTGTGCTTTTACTCAAGATGCAACTTCAAACTCCATATTAACCATGATAGATTCATCTAAAACACCCGTCCTTGGTTCTGCTGACTCATATTGTCCTCCTAATACGTGATTGAGCCGTGTTTTTTCAATTACTTTTTTCATTTATTTGTAATATTTATTTTTGAATAAAAAAAAGGAATCGAAAAAACATGCCCCCCTCACGTATTAGGAGGGCTGTATGAGTCACCAGAACAAATGACGTTTCCGATGAATTCAACATGGTGAAATTGGAGTGAAGTTACAATGGGTTTGTATAGGAAGGAGGCGTGTCTGCTAAAACTAATATCAAATATCTAAAGACTGTCTGTGGTGTTCTCAAAAGCCTGAGTAGATGATAAAATGACCCCAGAACATGTTTGGTGGTTAAAGTGTGTTGTGCTGCTGGGCACTGATAACCATAACCTGTGAAAAAAGACCTAGCAAGTTCATGATGTACTAAATTCTAAGCCTGACTTCACACCCACATATTTCTCAGAAATGTGTCTTTTTCCTTCTGTTGCTGTCTGTTATTCAAAGTGTTACATACTGTACAGTGGGGTAAAGTAACTATTTGTACTTTACTTCAGTGTATTTCCAATTTCCAATAATTCTACTTATACTCCACTACATCTTGTATCCAAATATTGTTCTTTAACTCCACTACATTTATTTGAAAACTTTAGTTACTTGTTACTTGTTAATTATTACAAAACCTCCATTAATTAAACTTCAGCCCTATATACATTTCGGCCATTTGAAAATAGCCGATAGTCACAATGCGTCATAATGCGATGTGAGCTTGTAGATCAGCTAATTTCATATAATTTCTATACATTTGAAAACTTGAAATGGGACATTCTGCATAAGGAGTACTTTTACTTTTGATACTTAAGTACATTTTTAATTCCTGACTTGTGTGTGTGAATGGGTGAATGGGTGAATGTCTATAAAGCTCCTTGGATAAAGGTGCTATATAAATGCACCATTTACCACAAACCTGTACATGCCTGGCTCCACAAGTGATGGACGCACTGACTGCATGCTACACGGGCAGTACTCATCTCCAAAGAAATAAGTACCGAATGGTCAGATGTTATGGCCCGTCGTCTTGTCATGAAAGATGACAATTTTATTGATAAGAGTCCTTTGCAAACACCTCTCTTCACTACCCTCTGTGCTACTGGGCATCCTGAGGTTTGATGGCTTTCACGCAGAACAGTGTTGTGTTATGTGTGTTGGAGTTATGCACGTCTATTCCGGAGGTTTTACTTCTCCAAAACGGAGATGGCTTCCAACTTCAGTGCTGATGTCTGGGTCATTGAACGTGCATATCTTACAGAAATAATTTCTGAACTGAACAAACTTAACAGTTTATGCAATACAAATGATTAATAATGTGCTGATTAACCCATTTAGAACGGTACACATTATAGTGTATTATTATTTTATGCTTTAACTATTGAACTATTGGCCAGCCATCTTCAAAGAAAAGGTCTGTTCTTGAGAGACTACTATGTCAGTGGTTCTCAAACCTTTTCATGTGAAGGACCCCCAAAATGATATTTATTTGGCTACGGACCCCCATCTCAAAATATTTAGTTCCAGGGACCACCCAGAAGCAAAATTTTAGTTACAAACGTACGCTTTGAAAATACATATATTCAAAGATTTGCACACATTTTCACGACTTTTTCAAAAATAGCAGATCTACAAGCTATTTTTCACTGGTTAAAGCATTCAATAATTCTAGGCCTAAATGGGTTTTAATAATGTGCTCAGAGCGTATTTCCAAATTCACCCAAAGTGAAACGGGAAGTAAGATGATCCATTGCTGATCACTCACTGACCGCATCATGTTCAGCAGTTGTAGGTTTAGGGACTTGTTGTACTGTAGGTATATGTACACAGGGAGCAGAGTTAGGAGATGTCTGAAGTGTTGTCATGTCCCACCACCACTCTCCAACAAGCCCTGGGTTGTAGTCAGCCCCAGGCTGTTTAGAATACCTCCTCTGAGCCTGCAAAACAGAACAGACACACTGTGCTGTGTGTGTGTATGACCTTCTGCACCAAAAGGTGTGGGACGTTTGCATTAAGTTATTAAGCCACCGTGCATGCACACTTGATATGCGATAGTTATACAACTGCTATGAAAATAGACTATCTAAATAAGCATGTAGATCGGCTGATTTGCGGCATGAATATGACTATTTTCTGCGTGAATATGTAAGAGATGGACCGCTGTAATCCATTGCCCGTTGCTATTTGCGTGTGTGTGTGTGTGTTTAGGTGAGTGCAGTGGGACTGGGAAATGGAGGGCGTCTGATTCAATGACAGTTGGACCAGAGCTATCTCAGAGCCGTGCCATGTGACTCAACCTTGTTAAGTCACTGCCCGTCCCCTCAGGAGCCATTAAGAGCTAGCTGTGATGGAACGTCCAGAGCAATGAATGGCCCTTTGTTAGACGAGGCAAAGTTGTGTTTGATTATTGCACACACAAACATCCCTCTTTCCTGACAATTCAAGGACTTAATAAAAAGAAGGACCCTGGATTGGACTGAAGTGTGTATGTCCCCCCCCCCCCCCCCCCCCCCCCCCACACACACACACACACACACACACACAGACATTCCACTCATCTGATGACACCAAAATGGCTAAGGGAAGAATTTCCACGAACATTCTTCCGTCACACCTGAATTGTTCCTACTTACAACACTCTCTGTCAGGATTTGTCCCTGGGCCAAAGGCTGGTGTTGAATGACAAATCATAGCATCGCACTTGATTGGCTTGTCATTTAAAATGTCTGACAATGGGTATGGTGTTTGGGTACATCAGTCAATAAAGTCTAGCAGCTTGACGACAAAATAAAAAAATGCAGCAGTGTTTGTAATTTGTAAGGTTCCTTGTCACAATAAAGTTATGATTTTAATGGTGCATGTGTCCCGACTGTTCCTGACACAGGAAATAGCTCTTCTGAAAGAGGTGCGGGCATTGCAGTTAATCCCCTGTGAACTCGTCAAGCCATTCAAGTCCAACTTCCCCACACGCCTGGCCCTGAGCCGCACCGAGCTGCTTGAGAAACTGCTGGCTGAGGTGGGAACAGACAACTCTGGCTTCACCCTGGACAACATTATGAAGGTAAAGAGCTAAAAAGAATCACAGTCAGTTATTCTGTTGGTCTTTCAGTCCCAGACTCCTGTATGTTTAGCATTTTTCAGGTGTTTAATGTTTTCCTGTGCCACTCTGTAATGCTATAAGTTAATGCCAGAAGTGTGAAATGGTATATGGCTAAAAGCGAAGTGCCTTTATCCCTGCTGACGTCACCACTTTGATTCGACCGTGAGAATCGGCCTGCCAGTTGGCCTAGTTGCCATAGCGTTGCTCAGGCGTGACGTACGACTTCAAACTACAACCCTGCATGCTGTTTGGTGAGATGATTAGGGGGGATGAGAGCAGAATCTCTACAGGCCTTTGACATGTGTGTTACACTGGAATTATTAATCGAATCCTGGTTCAGACAGTAGAATAATATTACATATTAGAATAATGTGTCTATTTTTGCTCAACAAGCTAAATTGTTAGGCAGTTGCCTAGCCTATTAGGCAAGCAAATCTATTTGTATTGCACATTTCAACAGCAATGCAATTCAATGTGCTTTATAAACATTTAATAAAGTAAACAAAAAAAAGCACATTTGAATCTAGTAAAAAGTGAGGAGAACCTTTTTTTAAATATCTATCTCTACAGTGTCTTAAAGGACATACAGTACACAGGTTAATTAAGTAAAATTACAGAGCAGAAACAACTAGAAAGATGCAATTCTGGGAAATTGCACGATTCCCGATGAAGCCGGACGATTTTACATATGACTGGAGTGCGTGGAACTGGGAGGAGTGGTCCGGCAACTTTTGGGGTAACTCTATAAATAAAGTACTATGTGGCAACCACTCTAACAACAAAAATCACACCCGTGTGAACTGAGCGGTGGTTTATCCACCTCATAGATCATGTGTACCGATTTTTGTGACATTTGAAGAAAATATGTAGGAAAAGGAGCAAAAAGTGTGTTTTGGAGAAAATTCAAGATGGCGGAAAATCTATCCTGGCGCAAATGGGCGTGGCCTATATGGGGAGATGCGTCTTGACCCAAGGAAACCAGGGAACAAAGAATTTTAATTTTACGATCTACGGTTCAAGAGTTACGGGGCAAAACGCAAAGTGGGCCGTTATAGCGCCACCATGAGGCCGAGTGATGTAATTATTTTTGGATTCATTCTTAAAATCATTATGAATCTCCTCTCCGAGGTTTGAAACTGTAGCTCCTATGCTTTGCGAGAGAAAAATACTTGAATGTGATGTCTTGCATTGTCCCATTATAAGTCAATGGGGACAATTCAGCGTCGTTTTTTGCCGATTATGTCGCCATTGTAAGGCGGATCGGAAAGAAAGTTACTAGCACACCATTCCCGGCCGAGCCGCACGTTTTGATGTATATATTGCGGGGGTGGCGTAAATGGTGCGGGACTAGTAGCGTGCCGAAGTTTAGGCTACATACAGACACGGACGGACGGAGACCCACACACACGGCCACGTATAGGAGCGTTGTGACCACCGCTCAACAACAGCTCTGCTACATGTCGTACATGAATGATGTAACATTTAGAAGGAATATAATATAGTACAAGTCTATGTTATTGTCTTGACATTGTCCTAAATCGAGTCTAATGTTATGGCACAGCACAATATTACCTAACTTTTGTTTTCACAGCACCCATATACACTGAATGTTCATGCAAGCAGCAGCATTAATGAATGGTAGCAGCAGGTAGACTCTCTGTTGAAATACCTTTCCACAATCGCACATCATGTACAATTGCTATCAAAGATTCATCTGATAAATCAGAGGTTCTCGACCAGTGGTCCGTGGACCACCAGTGGTCCCTGAGGGGGTTCCAGGTGGTCCCCAGCGAAATGATGGAGAGTTGGTAACCAAATGGACCATCATAGATCTTTAACTCTTGAGAGGGTAAACTCTTGAACCCGTACGGGTCCATTTGGTTTATTTTACACAATTAGAGTATGTAGAAGAATTGTTATTTTGATACCAACATGAATACAGCATGGAATTGTGAACAAAATCTTACCCAACAACAACACTATATCTTGGATCTGAGAGCCTAAATCTCAATGGTGGTCCGTGGCTCAAATGCTGAATAAATAGTGGTCCTTGTTATGAAAAAGATTGAAATCCACTGTGATAAATGACTGCCTGCCTGCCTATCTATCTGTCTGTCTGTCTGTCTGTCTGTCTGTCTGTCTGTCTGTCTGTCTGTCTGTCTGTCTGGCAGTCTGACCTCAATTCACTGGAATTTAACAGATCTCTCTCTCTACTGTGACAACCACCCTATCTAGTGACAACCATCCTTATCATTCAGCAAAGGGTCTACTCCCACTCCATCCTGTTGCTCGCATTCTGGAACGCACAAACTGTCGCACGATACCAGCCTTATTTTCCATAGGTCCCGTGACCACTTGCCAGCACATAGCAATACATACATAAAAAGCCAGGTTTGTTATTCCACTTGAATGACAGGCACCTACCAAGCAGTTCATCATTTCAGTTTGGCATACAGTAGTGAGCTCAGCCTGGCTGAGGTGTGAATGCAGAGCGGGCCGTTGAGGTTCCCTGGCCACCCGCCTAGGCTGTAACCAGCTATTTCACCCAAACAGGTTGTCAAGAAGAGCCGCCAGTCAGCGGAAAGAATTTGGTCACTGTTGGCTTGTGCGGTGCGCAGTGTGCGGCCCAGCCTCTGCTTTCTTCCAGTCTCCTTCCCTCACTCACTCACTCTACCGTTTCCAGCAGTGACCTAGTATCTAAGTGCAAACTCTCCATACTGTTGACAGGGCGGGACAGGCCAGTGTGATGTCTTGTCCCATCCCTCTACGTCTACGGTTTACGACCGGCCCGCCACCCAGCCCCTCTATTCAGCCTCTCTGTGGCCTTTATTGGTGAGGGCAAATTGTTAGGTGCCTTCCGAGTTCCCCCTCGCTCCGAGGAGAAGAGAAGCCACACACACACAGATGGTATTTGGTGGCCTGTGTTTGCATGTTTGTGCATGTTTGCGAGTACTTGGCGCCCCGGCCCCTTTGTGCCGGTTGCCTGTTGTGTTTGCAGGGAAAACGTTTCCTGTCTGCGTTGAGATGTGACAGGCGGTCAGTGATGCTGTCCTCTCCCGGCAGTCAAATTACTTTGGTCAAACAGCTTAATTAGAAACCTCTGTGACTGAGACGTCACCTAGATGCAATGTTTCATCGTAATACATGCTGCAGTAGCACTATGGGGGATTTCATCTGACTTGAGTTTAACCCTAGTTTTAACCTAAAATCCTCTCAACTTTGGCTTTCAGAAAGGTCTATTTTATCATTGTATTGCACACATTGGATAGTAGAATGAGTTGAGTAAACCAAGTTAAACCTGGTGGTTTTATGGTCACAAAGCGACAAAGACAATATACAGGGAGATTCAAAGAGGGAATTTTCAAGCCCTAGTTTGTCTACCAGCTCAAAGGGTTTAATATTGTCACTGAACGCCAGGCACCATAATTATGCAAACTCTTCTAACTTAAAAGCTATATATTCCGATAGTAATCATTGCTATATAGCATATTTGTTCAGTAACAGACTCTAAAGAAGCAAGGTTTATTTGTATTTAATCATACAGTTACAAGCAGGTTTGTGATGTACTCACAAAATACTGTGCCCGAACAACTAAGAAGCCTTTAGCAGTAGCAATAAAAAAGTATACATTTGCCAAATAAGCTATAACCAAATATGTTCAGAAACCTTGAATATACTATTGCAGCAATAGTAACAGTTACCTTGTATTTTATAGCAGCAGTCGTAACATCAGTATACAGTAATTATGTGCAAGATACCTTTCTGTATACTATAGCAGCAATAGCAATACCCTGTATTTTATACTATAGCAGCAGTAGTGACATCAACATAACATATTTATGCATGTTTATGTAATCCAACACATAAACATGCATAATGTTTTATACAATTAATGGAATATTGATTAGCACAAAGAATACACCAAGGCCTAAGTACATGGTTTGCTATGTCATATTAATCACTTAACTTACCTTTACTTCAGAGAGTGTACAAATGGACTCCGTGGGTCCTTTTGTTTGCATTTGTACTCACAGAGTTGAATTAACACAGAGGGTTTTACTGTGTAAAGTGGGACGTTAACAACAGGATTACATGGTACCACAACAAAGGTGCACGCAACTAAGCAAATTACAGGCCGGGCTTTGTAAACGTAAAAGAAAATGGTCATAGGTCATTTACGTAGGCCTAGTACCTAAAAGAAAAAACAAACAAAAAAAAACACTGGTGTCTGTTTTCACCTTCTCTTCATTCATCGCTGATGTTAGCCTAGCTTGGGTTTGAACATTTTTCCCTTCCCCTCCTCTGTTACCTGGGTGATTTGCCAGGAGGTGGAAGAGGTGATTGAATTTCTTGTAATTAAAATGACGAGCAGCCAGGATAGACAAGGGAGAATAATGGCGGCCTCTCCTTCAGCCCATTGAGCGAGAGATGGGTGGCCTTTGTGAGCAGCGTACCACAGGACGTTAATACGCTCCATTGTTGTCATTACTTTCTCCCCAGATAATACGTTAGGTAATAGTCTCCCTTTACATCACAGCATACACGGCTCTCACAGGGACTTTCTCTTCTGTGGCGGAAGAAAGTTCGGGAGCTATAATGATTGTGATGATGATGATGATGATGATGAGGTATTTCTTGGTTTTCAGTTTTGTAGGTGCTATTTAGTCAAAGGGTCAAGGTCAAAGTGTTTTATTTAGCAAGTGCACAGTATTGATTGATTGATTGATTGAAGACTTTATTAGAAGTTTGCATAGAAAAAGGTACAGTTTCATGACGGTACAGTTCACTGGTACAAGGTCTACTAAAAGGAGATCCTAGAAAAGACTAAGCTTATTTCCACAGGAAACCATTAAAGTATCTCATATAACATTGAATGACAGACGAATAGAACACGGGTCATTCTGAACAATGTAATATATCTCTCTCGCAAGCAACAATACATAGAATTAAGGTAAGAACAATTACATGGAAAATAGCCCCAGACCGAAACATTCATTAAAACCTTTTACGCTATGGCCCTGAAGGGGCCAGCTGTCTAAAACATGAATGAAAGTTAACCACATCAATTATGTGCTAGTTAGCTTGTACTCATTTGCTGCAGGCTGCACACATTATCACGATGACAATGTGTGAAATTATATCCAATGTTATGTAAGCTAGATGAACAATACACGTTATTGTCGAGCTATGAGTAATAGTAGCAAGGAGTATAGCCTAATCAACATAAAGGTTATGTAATAACATATTTAATTATACGCATGTCTGGCACTAAATACCCATCCCCCAACACTATAAACCAAGAGTCAAGACTACTGTTCACCTTGGTGGTGTGCCATGATGTTACACGATGTTAATCTACCTCTCCCATCTCAAACTTCTTAGTGGGAGACCTTCCAGGCAGTAGTAGTCTGTCTGCCTAGCTCATAAATTAGAATCAGGGAGCCCTGCTTTGACAAGGTCAATGACAAGCACCACTGCCCTAAACATGTAGTGTAGTGTTGTTGTTAGTTGAAATAAACACAGAAGCAAGTGAGGAAGTGGACTAAGAAAGGGGAGGAACGTGCCCCACTAGTGCTGGGGCTCTATAGATGTCGGTCAGTCCGTCCAACACTTTTACTCCCAAACAAGATATATTCAAAGCGACTGCCTGGATTGCCATGGAATTTGCTGTGTACCTTCATGCTCGCAGAATGATGTACTCTACTGATTTTGGTGACCCCATGTCTACCCGCCGCCAAAATGTCATCTTGCACAACAAGATATCGCAAAGTCTAACGGACTGAACTTTAACATCCATTCTCCCCTGAGGATGAATCTTAGTCATTTGAGTGATCCCATGACCTTTCCACTAACCTCAATATGTCAATATGCTCATAATCTGATGGGCAGGTGGGCAAAGATTGAAAATGGCCTTACTGGTTTTGGTGACCTCTTGCCTTCAGCACCATCCTTAGGGCAAAGGCCTCTTGTTTTACTTTTGAAATGCATTTTGTAAAAACTCTTTTGCCTTTCTCTACACTACAGTATGTTTAATCCTCCTACCAGTGGCGTCAGTTCAGAAAAAGCCAAGGTATGGCAACATGACTGGTGTCTTGCACGCGGGCCTTCGCGCGCATGCAAGACACCAGTCATGTTGCCATACATTAGTAACAGGCATGATACATTTATTTTAAGAAGTACATTTTATTTTTCCCCCCAGTTTCTATGGTTTCTTGGGCTGGATATGGCAGCCTGGAACAGTTGTTCAAGTGCAGCTAAACTTGGCATGTTATTAAAAGTGCCACAATTAACAATAATGCATTGACCTGCAGAACCTGGGAATATACAATTTTGTCAAGATGGGGAGAATAGCAATGTGGAGAATATAATTATAATACCTTGTTAACGTGACTATTTTACCAGTAAGACTCCCTAATCGGGAGATAAGCGACCGTAGGTCACATGTATACACAAAGAGGGCTGTAACTGCCATTGGTTCCTAGTTGTGTGGGCAATGTGTAGACATACTGTGTACCGATGTGCGTGATTTTAGGGCAAAATCTGTAGGAGCAGTGTCCAAAAATGTGTTTTGCAAGAATCGGCCTCATGGTGGCGCTAGAAGAGGGCCATGTGAGAAATGAGGGGTGGGGTCTCCGCGTTGCCTTGGCGGACGAATAGGTACCGGCCCCGGCTCTCCCGGACGCTCCTAGCCCGAGTTACGGCATTTCATGTGAGCTGCAGTGGAGGGGGTCCTCCACTGGGGGCGCCACCACTTCGGCATCCGTTCTGGAGCACCAGGAGTCGGTGGTCCCCGGGAATTCCCCGTGAGCAGCCCCGTTGGGGTGGTCATTTGGTCATTTTTGCACATTTGGTAATTTTTTACATCTGGGGGTCCCCCAGGGACCTGGGGGTCCCTGGAGCTCCGGGGGTCCTTGGAGGTTGTAGTTTGGCAGGCAAGGAGTGTGTGTGCAAAATTTGGCATGGATCGGGGCAACGGTTGCGGAGATATGAGCAGGGCAATAGTGTGACGTGTGAGGTGTGACAGACAGACGGACTGACAGACAGACTGACTCACTCACAGTTTGTGCAGGTTTTGATAGTAAGTGCGACCTACGGTCGCAATTACATTTTGAATTAGTAGTTATTTTACTGTAATTTAGCAACATAATAACCAACACAGATAGACAAAGAGCCATTCATGGATTTATATGTAAAAGTAACGTTTATTTACCCTCCTGGACCCAGGGTATGGCAGCTGCATACCCCTGCCATACCCAATTGACGCCCCTGCCTCCTACAAAAATCCATCCGCCCCGATTCTGGCACCAGTAATGTTCTTTCATTTTGACTCTCAACGGTGATGCTAACTGTGTGTCCTGGTGTCAGTTCTGTACAGGGGCGCTGGAGCACAGAGCATCATCCGAGGTGAGAGAGCATGCCGTGCGCATCATCTTGGCCATGTATCAGCAGCATAAAGGTGCAGCAGTCCTCCGCTACCTCCCACCAAACGACGCCGTCACACGGAGGAACATCCTCTACAAAAACATCTTTGATGGCTTTGCCAGGATCGATGGAAAACCAGTTGAGACCCAGGCAAGAAGTGGTGTTGTATTATCTATTAAGAAATTGTTATTTAGCTTTTATTATTTTATTAATTGCCTTGACAGGGGTGTTTGTAATATTTGTCTCTCAACTTGGTGAGCGACAATACGTAGAAGGTAAGAACAATAGTAAACAAAGAATCGTATAAAATGCGAAGCCTTTGTGAAGTTGGCTCTTAGATGGGAAATGTCCCAGACTGAAAAGTCTGTCTGGCCCCTAGAACATGAATGAATGTTAACTGTTAAATGTTACTTTGTACTCGTTTTGCTGCAGGCTGCGCACATTATCATGTTGACAATATCTGAAATCATATCCAATGTTATGTACGCCAGTTGACGAAGGAAGGAAATGAAGGAAGCCAGAGCTTACGTCAGCAGATTATGGCATGTGTGTTCAGCTGAGACGTTTCTCAGAGTTGTCCAGGGATGCTAAGTAGGGCATTAACGATTTTTGCAAGTCGACTCGACTCGGTAAAAAGTTGAGTTGAAGTCAACTTTATCTTTATCACACACGACCCCCCAATTATTTTGGGGGGTCCCCTGATGATTAACTTAATGTGCAACATTGTTTTCTCACTCAACTGTAAACAAACCAATATAACGTTTAAGTATATAGAGGGTATCTTCACATTTCTAAAGTGCCAATTTAAGGACTTTTTAATACCTCTAAAATGACAAATTAAACATTGTCCAAATTGTCAAATATATAGATGCAGAAATTGTGAAAATAGCCGATCTACATGCTCACAACTTCTCGCGATGCAAGGCGTTGTGAGCATGTAGATCTGCTATTTTCACAATAGAACCGTGTTATACCAAATGTAATGTAGCACTGTAATATTGGATCATTCCGTTCTTGACAATAAGCAATCCTACTGTTTGAATGCAGCAAAAATAATGATAGAAAAAAATACAAAGGATTTTTCTTTTTTCAACTTCGACTTTCTCTGGTGGGAGTCGACTTGTGTAATGAAGTCGCTTCAGTCTACTTGTTGACTTTTTCGTTAATGCCCTAATGCCAAGCGTCATTTATTACTGACATGGAACTTGTCTCCTCATTAGAGAACTTAGAAATGGCCATCTTGTTGGGTAGCGCCCCAGTCTGCTCCCAGCCCCAGCTGTGTGCTGAGGATAAAGTACACACCATCACATCACATCCTCTGGAGCCACCCAGCTCACAGAAATGATACAACTGCCAGGAACTGTGATGCGAGAGAATCAAAATGAGCAAATGGTCTGCATTTCTGATGCACATTTGGATTACTCTGTGGACCCCCAGGGCTCCATGATGGGGTTCCACAGGGTCCCCAACAAAATGAGGAACAGTTTAACAATTTAATCCTATTTTATACTTAGTCCAAAAATAGCCGACCCACAAGCTCACAGTGAATTGCGATGCAAACGCCCTGTGAGCTTGTAGATCTGCTATTTTTGAAAAATCTTGAAACATTTCGGAAACTTTTAAAAACAAATCTTCACTTGTGGGGTTCCCTGGCACAACATCTTTTCAGATAGGGGTCTGTGGCCAAAGACGTTGGCATGAAAATGTTTTAAATTCACCCACGGTCGCGAACATACAGTTGGCACCAACCTGCTCAGGAGCAGTTAAGGTCTTGTTGCACAAGGACACAATGCGAGGAAGCCACTCAGAGGAGTTTCATTAGAGAAGAGAAGGAAAGAAACAAGATCGTTCACAATGAGAAAGACAGAGAAATAGGTCATGTTTTGAAATCATAGCTGCTGGCAAGGAGAGACTAGAGAGAAAGCAATAGACAGCGACAGGGATTGCATGTCTGAGAAACTGATGGAATCTAGGGATGCAACAGTTAAAGCTGTACTGTGGAAGCTGCTCAACTAGTGGTCAGTAGCGGTATTGCTTTTTTCGGCCGGAGTCGCCACGGACCACCGCGGCCGCCGCGAGCACCTCCGCCTCACCGATACGCATCTGTAGAGCCGTCACCCGTCATTTTGGGAGTAGCAGGCAAGATTCTTCACCAATGTAAACACAGTTGCTGAGGGAAGTTACTTCCTTTAGAGACAGCAAGACTCGCTGTGATTGGCCGGTGGTGTATGATCCGCGCTGTGATTGGCCGGTAGTGTATCATGTGGGAGATGACATAATTTTGCCGGGAAATTCTACCCCCCTCACGACTCATAGAAAACATATAAAGAGAAGGCTTCAGAAGCTGAAAATAACAGAGTGGGTGTTCTAAAACTTTAGCGATTTAACAGTTAGGACAATTTTAAGATTTGTTTTATAAAAAAAGTTACATGGTATAACTTTAATTGAACTAATTGATTTAATCAATTTTATTTTCAATAATCGTTGACTGAAATGGTCAAAAATGACACAAAACTACACAATGCATCCCAATGTCTCATTGTAGATTTGCTATTATTTTGTCATTGAAAGACTAAGTATGAGTCGAGGTAAGATGTGGTTAATCAGTCTAATCAATTTAGAAAATTACAAAAAATATATTAGTTTATAGTTGTCTTCTTTATTCATTGATAATTTCTACAAAAGTAATCGATAGCTGCAGGCAGCCCTGTGGGAATCAGATGTCTAATTCACATAACAGTGTTCTGCGACAATGTATAAATGAACCTTTATGCTAACAGTATGTCAATGTCACATATGCATCACTTTTACCCAGACGGCGAAAAAGGGTGGCCGCCAGCGAGAAGGGGAGAAGGAGAAGCAGGAGATTCGCTCCCTCCAGGAGCAGCTGGCGTCCCTGAAGGAGATCAGTGTAGGTGAAGCTGCCGCTGAACGTGCTACTGTCTCTTATCATCCAGACATGTGCCCACATGACCTGGAATGTCCCCGCTCTGGAGATGTTACAGATGGAGCTACGGTAGCTTCCTAAATGGAGTGCTGCGGGGATGACGTCTTTTTGTCGGACGCCCCGGACGTTTCTCATGCCATTGGTTTCCCACGGCAGATTTTCTATGGAATGTTTTTAAATTGGGAAATATAATTCAATAATACTTGTTAGTTCACAGTACAATCCTCAGTGTTAATTTAACTGTTTGTCACTCATTTGTCACTAATTTATGCTCTGTTGCACGACAATGTTGCGTGCCAGAAATGGCAGTCGGTCTGGTTGCACGACACGTGCTAGTATTTGGGGAGGCCCCTTTTTGTTTATACACTCTATAAGAGTTAAATTAACCATGAGGTTTTTACTCTGTACGTTTCCTTTTAGTTCCTAATTAATTATGACATAAACACAGTTATTATCGTTCACGTGAAAGCATTGCCTAAAGTGATGATGGCATCACTTTGAAGATGTTGGTGTCTATTTGTTTGACAAGGAAAAGGGGAAGGGAACCACCGAAGGTCAAGCGCAGGGAAAAGACGACTCTGAGGTTAAGAAAGAGCCTGGAAAAACAGGTGAGCATGAAATGAAACTATTCAGCCTGTAATGTAATCCTATTGGGGGAATGGAATATATTGTTCACATATAATAAAGCATTTTTTAAAGTCCAATGCAACTCTTCAGACATTCACCCATTAAATTGGTTCATTCTGCTGAAGCTTTTAAATGTACATGCTTTCGTTAGGAGTGTGAAACCACAGCATCATTAAATGGAAAGGAAGTCCTTTTCTGGTCCCAGAGGGATGGGAAATTGCTTTTACTGCTTCACCCAGTTGATGGCTGCTCAGATGGCTCAGATGCTCGTATGATGGTGTTACTGGTTAGGGGTTAGGTCTTGCTTGGGTACACATTAGGTCTCATGCAGCAATGTTTTCTTATATTTCTCCTGTATTTTCTCTTAAGCTGTCTTGTTTTCCAGCATTGGACAAACAAAATGTGTGGACCGTGTTGCCCTGCAGGGGCAACCACACACTAATGATAGTAGAATGCTTTGGTTTACATCATGTGTAATTTGGGATGTTTTCAGATGTGGATAAGTCACCCCCAAACACGTCACCAGCTGAAGTCAAAGATCAGCCATCAGATGTCAACTACCTGGACAAGTATGTCATGCAACATCTACTGTATAATAATATATAAGAATAAACATGTATCCATTTGTATCTCTGAACGTGTACAACTGTAACCATTTGATTACATTTACACTAAATACAGTATCTTTGCCGAAAATAGCCGATCTACAAGCTCAAAATGCGTCGCAACGGAATGCGTTTTGAGCTTGTAGATCTGCCTGCTAGGGTCCAATCCATATGGTTAAATGGAACACTGAGGACTACTATACTGTTAATTGCACATTCAGCTACTGTGTGGCTTTGAAGGTGCACACTTTATGTGGAGTAATATTTGATACCAAATAATTGACTGTGTTTCAGGTTGTGCATTTTCTGTGGCAAAAAGGACGAGTCGTTTACAGAGGACGGGTTGGACCTTCACTACTGGAAGCATTGCCCAATGCTGCAGCGCTGTGATGAATGCAGACAGGTGAGCTTCTTTCTGCATTCACTTCCCTCCTCCTGACCGTATGACTGGATTGCAACCTCTGAGTCTGAATGCAATGTGAAGTGCCTTTGGAACATTGCAACAATCATTCTTCATTCATTACTCTCCTCCGAAATAGAAGTCACTTGAAGATCAGCGTTGCTGTTATATGAACGTCGGTCTCCCCGAATATAGAATGTATATTTACATTTTATTTCATAGGGTTATTGTTGAGGAAAACATAATTGTTTGACCCTCCCTCTCCCTTGTACACTTGGTTCGGCAATACTCTCAGCAGTCAGTCAGTAGAGGTGATTTCAGGTGAAACATGAAGGATCAAACCAAGCCAGAAAAGCAGAGAAAGCACTCTATACAGGACATTCAACGTTTGTTTGTGTTGTTGAAGTAACTAGATAGTCTACCTAAATAAGCAATGTTAGCTTGATAACAATCTACAAAATCTAACATTTCAGGTAAGTGTGCCAAGCTGTCAACTTTAACTCATTGAGCGAGTTGACAAATGACCCTACTCACACGCAACAACTCCTATTTCTAACTCTGTGGAACCCCAATTCCAAAAAAATTAAATCCTAAATCTCAATGAAATCTCCTAATGCTCCCACACACAGACATATCAGACACATTGGCATTTATTCGCCACCTTGTATGTCCCACTACTTTTAAATCTCTGGTATTATCAAATTAAAAGGATCGTCAGTCATTTTGATAAAATAATGTTAACTAAGGTATTCTTATTCCGCGCAATTTATGTTCTGAGTTGGCGGTGCCCGTGAATCAAACCCAAAACCTTTTGATTCAAAGGCAATTTCTATACCAATTGAGATACCTGTACATTTGGACCCCTCCAAATGGCTATGCCCTTGATAATAATGTCCCAAATGTTTCAGATCTTCGCTATCATCAAGCTTATTTGGATTTATAATTTCTTAGTGACATTTTTGTGGGAGTGGAGCACTCATCCTGGGTTACCAGAATTGACTGTTGTTGAGCCCTAAGGACTTGTAATAGGCCCTTAGGAGTTGTAATGGTCCATCACATTCCTTCAAATGGGAGGAGCCCACTTGATAACCCAAATGAAATATCTCCCCCATCCCACTTTCCTTTAACACCCAGGCCATGTTTCTACTTAAGCACTCAACCCTATACAGCAATGGTGTCCAGGGACCCCCAGGGGTCCTTGAAGAGGTTCCAGGGGGTCCCCAGCAAAATGTGTTAATATTGTATCATAATCAGTTTAACCACTTTTAAATACTAGAGGTTCTCTATGTGGCCCTCACACCTACGTCACACCGCCGATCCGACCAGTATGTCAGAGTATAGTATCAAGGGCTTTTTCAGAGTACCCTTTATACCCATCTGTGTGTGCCCATATATGGAGTTCTCCCTTTCAGGCCCACACACTGACGAAGGCTGGATAGCCGAAATGTTTGTCCTTCATTGTAAAGACATGGCCAATAATAAAAAAGTTAACTTACATTGTTGACACGAGGAAAAGGGTATATTTTATTGTTTTATAAGATTTGTAGATTTAGTGTTACAATTATGAAAAGATTGAGGTAGGAGATATGGTCAGGATTAGGGGTCATTTTCTATTGACAGCTTTGGCCATACATTTATATTATACTTATATTTGTAATGGCTTTATTCTTGGAAATCAAGTTTGTTTACATGTTATTCAAAGTTATTAAAAGGTAACTGAACTTACCTGAATAATTAAGTAAATGTTGGACAAACATGCACTATAAATGGGATTAATCCAAATGATAATATAACTTTGGCCCTTTGACAGGTTGTGGTTAAGTTATGCTTAGGGTAAAAGGTTAACAATTGCATTTTTATGAGAAATTGTGGTAACGCTTGCTATGCATCCTATGTCTAAATGGTATTTGATGTTCCTACAAAGATAGTAAAGATGTGTGTGTTCTCAGGTGGTGGAGATTTCCAGCCTCACAGAGCATCTCGTGGGGGAATGTGAGAGCAGGGCCAGATTCAGTCAGTGTCCACGCTGCTCAGAGGCTGTGCCCACTGATGAGCTAGCCAGCCACACCCAGGGCCCCAACTGCAACCGTGAGTCTTTCCTCACAGCAAAATCCTCAGTATTCATTTAAATCTGTGTACAACTGTAACCAAATGGACCTTCAAACGTCAATTTGGCCCGTAGGAGTTCATTTAGACTTTAGTTAAAGGATAATTGCTTTTTTATGCCACTTGACACTGTCTTTAGATAACTACATATAATACAATGACGTCAGTAACGCCATAATGTATTCATCATTCCCCCTATGGGCCTGGAAAACATACTGTAGATACTGCTTATGTTTAAAACAGATACTGTTTATGTTTAAAACAAAGCTCCACCAGTTATGTCATTTTGTCATTTTCTTGGGGGCAGTTATAGGATCTGTGCAAGCTTAACAGTGTCATATTTCTGCCTGTTTTCAGCCCCTGTCTTGGGTAAAGGCTCCAACCACTGTCCTTTGTGTCACAACAACTTCATGCCTGGAGAGGAGGTGAGATTATGGGACATACACGTTATATAATACAGGCCTACTGGCACCACCATTGAGAAGCCTGTCCTTTTGACCCTAGTTATTGACATGACTGCAGCTTTTTCCAATGGTTAAGTTAACCACTTAAACCCTATTATACTTTGTTGACAGCTCCCCCAGGGATCTGCTCCTTTTTTCCCTCTACACCAATGTCTTCGCCAGAAATAGGTGATCTACAACCTCACAATGTGTTGCGTTGCACGTGAAGTTGTAGATCTGATCATCTGCCATTTTCTTGGAATATTTGCCCCAGAATAGGGACGTTAGGGTTCCATGTGTGACCTAACAACACAAACAGTTCTGCAGGCCGATGCATCTCCACTTTTAGAGACAAATTTATTTCGGTTCAGCTCTGTCCAAACTACAATATGGCGTCATTCAGAGGTTTGGGGGGGGCAGGTACCGTCATTAATTCGGCTGTTCAGTGGTGCCGAGATTTTGTGTCTCCCCGAACCGAACTGAAATAAATCCGGCTCTAAAAGTGGAGTATGCATCGGCCCTTACTCGAGTGTAAAAAAACATAATAGCTACCCCTCTATTGAATATTCATAATATGTAAATTGGGAACAGATCCAAAACCAGATAGACAATGTTAGAATGTATTTATTGTGGCACCAGTTCTGACTAAATGCACATAGCCTACAGTACTATATAATTTGACTGAAAGGCTCTTCCTCCAAATAGTTACAGAGTCAGCATCCTAAAGGGGAACCTTTCCAATATTAACGTGAATCCTGAGATTCAAGTCCGTTGGTCAGACGGTTCTTGAGATACGTGAACTACAGTCACCCGTACAGAGATTTTGCGCATTTATAGTAGGATATGTCAACGAATCGACACAAAAGAATCTTAATAGACTTTTATAATTATTTAAAAAATTATTAGTCTGATTAACCACTTAAACCAGTATTATACTTAAAATAGTGAAAATAGACAAACTACAAGCTAGACAAGACGTCGCACTACAACAGCGTAGTGCGACATTGTAATTGAAAGATCATGCTGTCTATTCAGAAAGGGGATGATTAGTTTAAAATGTCCTTGACTCCTTCTTACATCAAAGACACGCTTGTGCCAAGGTTAATTCAATCAAACTTAAAATAATCTGATATGGAATATAGACAATACAAATTCTCGACAGGGTCGCTAAATCCAATCAGTCAGAATGCTAATTTAATCCCTGGCAACAGTCAATGTTCAATAGTTCGATCAAGCACATTGACTGCAAATAGAAAGCTTTCAGGTAATGTGTTACAAGATGAAGCAGAGACCCCCCACTACATATTGGATTCATGTAAATGTGTATTTTAAAACATTTAACCACTTAAACCAATACTCAATACTTTGTAAACTTGACCTTTGTCTCTGTACTTGTTCTCCTCTTTTTTCCCAGTACACCAAACGTTTTGCCAAAGATTGTCGATCTACAAGCTCAGAACGTGTCACAGACGGGCTGTGAGCTTATAGATCATCTATTTTTGGCTAATGTTCCCCCCGCAGAATAGGGATGCGAGGGTTCAAGTCACAAGTGGTTAATGTAAAAATAACATATTATTAGTTATAAAAAAATAAAAAAAATTAACATAATTTTGCGTCAATTCTTAATGGAGGCAAATGTCTCAAAGAACAATGTTGCATCTTTACCAATACATTCTTTCTAAGTGAAGACAGTGTGCAAGTATAATAATCACAAAAAGCAGAGTGCCTTTTATATTAGCCTAAGGTTTGCGTTAGAGGAAAGGTCATGGGGTCACCATAATCAGTAGGATCCAAGGAGCATGAATGCCCTCAGCAATGTTTAAGCTTATGAGATATGATTTGTGCAAAGACATTTTGGCCTGGGCCTGACTTCAGAAGAAAGGTCATGGGTCACTGAAATTATTAGGGTCCGTTCTCTGTGGAACATAAATCCACTGTGACAGTCCACCCATTAGAGTTTAACATGCATACCTTGTGCACAAGTGTCAATGTTGGCCTAGCAGGCTGTACGGCCTCCGAATGTTGATGCTGCAATATAGATTTTTCACCTTCGATACAATATACAATATGGCAGCATCTAAATTGATACCATTCCGATATCGATCAATACGATATATATATATATATATATATATATATATATATATATATATATATACAGATTTTAATTCTCTCTATGCTGCATGATATCTGGCAATCAGCACACTTTTATATATTTACTATTTATTTCAGATTTTGTAGTCTGGAATGTTAAAAAAGGATTGATCAAGTGATATTTTTTTAATTATCTTTCCTCTAGTTTATGACATCCATGATATGCACACTGCTGTGTGACATGTTGAGAGCTTGTAGATCTGCTCACTTATGACGTGGCACACACACACAGTCACACACACTATCCAGTTGGTCGTTGGCTAGCTCTGGTCCATATTGCGTTAGTGGAGTTCTCCCTAAACACTATGTTCCTCTACCTCCGTATTCCTTGACAAAACCGGAAAACTCCGCCGTCTGGTCCACTGATACCTTTGGTTTGGTGAGGGGCGAAACAGTTTTTGTTATTTTCGGACCAGACCGCTGGGTTTTCAGGTTTTGCCAAAGAATACGGAGGTAGAGGAACATAGCGTTAGGGAGAACTCCACTAACGCTATGAACCAGAGCTAGTCGGTGGCCAAGCTAGCTGCTAACGCTAACTTGTTAGCTCTCCATGAATGAAGCCGCAGATAACGTTTTTCACGCTTTTCAAACGTCTATGGCAACGTTGGTTGGTTGCCACTGTGTGGAAGTCTTTTTTTGCAAATTTTGTACTGGGCTGTTGGGTCAGCTGGCTTTGCTAACACAAAAAACTCCCAGAGTAGTTAGTTAGTTAGTTAGTTAGTTAGTTAGTTTAGGGTGCATGCTGGCCTGTGCGACTAGTCTACTAGCTGGCTGCCTGTTGTTTTTTAGGCAACACTGTTGTGATCACGTGGCCTCGTGCAGGGGGAAGACAGATAGATGTACTGGAGCGGATTCATGGAATGCAGTGCTTGTATTGGAGCGTTTTTTCTGTAATTTTAGCTGAATTACGATGATCCGATATCTGTTTTCTTTTTTCTTTTTTTTTGGCTAATATCGCTCTGATATCCGATACAAATATCGAATCGCGGCATCCCTGTCTGTAATGATAGTCTGAGAAAGGGCATTTGCTCTATATGCCTCTTCTGGTGTCACAATCAATTCTATCCAACGGTAGCTTTCTAGTGAGTGAGGATGTTCTGCTTGCTACTGTAGGCTACTTTCAGTTCTTCATGGCAGTGGTTCTCAAACAGTTAAACCACTTCTCTATTTTAATTAATCTTGGGCGTTTTGGAGGGAAATGTTGTTATCAATGTCGTAACATAAATTTTGATGAATCTTCCGCCCTGTTCCACAAAATATTTCTCCTGTTTCTCAAACTTTAAAATGTCAAGGTCTCCCCTTAACTCTGACAGTGTACAAATGGAACCAAATGAACCGGTCATTTGTACACGGTCAGAGTTGCAGCCTTGTATGGGTCAATTTAGACCGAACCCACAGAGTCCCTACCTGGAATCCACTTTGAGAACCACTGACTTTTAGACCACGACTAATGCTAGGCTTGAGGTGCAAACAGGTGTATGGGGGTAAAAGGCACCACCATTGTTTGTATTTAAACACTTCAAAAGAGGAGAAGCAGAGGCCTTTGTGCCCTGTGGGCTGTTTTCATTCATTCTCCTCTCTGTCATCCTGAGACAAAGAAAATATGCTCACATTCTTCAGATCCTGATAGTTTAACGAGTATGAAAGGCCACATGTATGGACTTGCTGTTTGAAACACTTCAGCAGCAGTTGTGGGGACAGTGTTTACATGCTAGGTCTTTCCAATGTTCTTTTTTTTTTGTGTTCCTGTTTAAATTATTATAAACGTATTTATGCACGAGCACTAATTATTTGCCTAATTATTTTACTTGATTCACGATTCCAATTAACCTATTTTGGCCAAATTTGTACGATTTTTTCCTAAAAATGTTAAATACATTTTTATTGGGTTTTTGACAGGCATTCATTGTATGAGTCAACAAGATATTCTTACAATGCCTGACAGAGCGACTTGTGACCTTGTAGATCAGCTTATATTTGTTGTACGATTAAATATATAGGACATAATATAACTTGTTTTCATACATTGTGAAACTTATAAAGTTAGCTTTTTAAAACATTCAACATAAATGATATTATTTTCATAGATGTTAAGAGTGTTTTTTGTCAACATTGGTTGGATCTATGCCTAGCCTTCCATAATATATATAAAGAATTGTGGATAAACTGTTTGTGATTCAAGGTCAGTGATTTGACCATGAGAGCATAAAACAGGAGGCTTAATGTCAGTGTAGGGCTCAAACATTATAATGCCCTATCGTATAACATATAGAAATAAGGACACTGGAGCAGCTCAGTCATATCTAATCCTTGGTGTGCATTCACTTGCCCCGTGATTGAGAAGGGCAAAGCAGGTACGTAACGGTGGTGTCCCCTTTCTGCTTCCTCCTCTCTCGGTTGTCTAGGTTCCATTGTTGGCTTCCTAATCAATAGTGTGGCTCGCCTTTCGGGCTCGAGTCTCCTTTCTCTACTCAAATCAAGGTCTGGTGGCTTCGACATGTGTGCCCCCGTTTTGCCAACAAGGTGGCCCAGCTGGAATTTGAAGCCTCTTATTGGAGTCAGTGACTCGAAAGAGGAAAATGTTGAATTATCTCCACTATTGATCGAACAATTGCACAACACAAAATATTAGGCACAGTCTTCTCTATTTTATATGTCCATACAATACTACTGGTGATACATGATACTTACAGTATATGCCTTTATTTATATCTGCTAATGCAGAGGCCTTCAATGTTTTTCAGGCCAATAAGGACCCCTTAGCTGAGAAAGAGATGAAGCAGGGACCCCCACTACATATTGGATTCACGTTGATGTGTATTTTCATCAACATTTAACCACTTAAACCAATACTCAATACTGTGTAAACCTGACCTTTGTCTCTATTCTTGGTCTGCTCTTTTTTCCCTGTACACCAAACCTTTTCGCCGAAAATATCTAAAAGCTCACAACGTGGTTTGGATCACCGGGGGCGTGGTTATCTATCTTCTCCAGTGGTATCCATAATCACGGGTCACAGACGCGTTGTGAGCTTACAGTATATGGTCTATTTTGGCTAATGTCTCCCCAGAATAGGGAATCTTCTTCTTCTTCTTTCGTGTATGATGCGAGGGTTCAAGTGATTAATGTAAAATATAAAACAAAATCCCTATCACACAAATATTTGGTGGCCCCCCCTGCAGTATCTTTGAGGACCCCAAGGGGTCCCAGACCCGTTGTTGAAGACCCCTGCTAATGAATACATTATGTAAACCTGGACAGTCTAAGTGTAGATGGCCAGGCATGACTTTTTATTTATTTATCTTTTAGTTTTATTATTGTTAACTTAGTAGTTATTTTGGATCTCTCTACTACACCTGTATCTGTGTTTCCTGCCTTACTGCTATCACAACTAGTGGTGCATTGGTGATTCAATGTTTGGGGGGTCACTTATCTAGAGACGTCCCACGCACGTCGCTTAACTCATCTGGTGCCGATCCCGAACTAGTTCGGCTTTATTTCAATCCAATACAATCTTTTTTTTATTAATTCACTTACCCCGAGCTGCTTGTAGAGTCGTGGGTGGTCCTGGCTCGCTAGCCGCTAGCCAGCTAGCCGTTCTACTCTGTCCGACGATATATTCCATTAAAAATGGTTTAAAATACATTTTTGAGCTCCCCAATGTTCACCCGATGTTCGGCGCCGCTTCCGATGAGTACACGAGTGTGCCGATCCCGAAGTAGTTCGGCTTTATTTAATTAAATGAATAAAATGATAAGAGGCCTTCTGAAGCCTGGCTTGATTTTTGTAGCTACTAGCCGAAAGCTAACAACGTCCCAGCCGGCCGTAATTTGCGAACGCAATCGCCAATCTCCGCCTAATCCAATGAAAGACAGCATCTTTAAAGGCTTATATCTCTTTTTTGTGTTTTAGGAAAGCGGCGCGAGGTTTATTTACGGCGAAATCGCCCAAAAATGATCTTTTAGATGACAAAATGGGAATAGCCATTCTGTTAGCATCTTCATCCGGGACATTTCCATGCTGTGCATGAACGTAAGCACGTCAGGTCCTGGAAGCTGAAGTCCTGGAAGCTAAAGCGCTCGCCTATGAGAGATGCGCTGGCATTCTTTGGCCCCTAGAGGGCGCTGGCACGCAAAGAGTTAACACCTACTCATTGATATGCATATAGGCTTGTTTCTTTGTTAAAACACCCTGTTGTGACACTAAAGCGTTGGCGAGGTGTGAACTTGGGAGTTTTGGGATCAGTGCATGTCCGTTTGCGAGAGAGGCGAGACCCCTGCTCAGAAAAGATATGGGGCGGCGGGGCCGCGTGACCCAAGGCTAATTCAACACTGATCACAACTGAATCCCCCTCGTGACCAGTGAAGGCCTATATATATATTTATCTATCTAGATTCACACATCCGCCAGGGGCCTACGCACTCACCCCATCGCTGGAAGAATACCTGATCATCAAGTTAAACAGTTATTTCCATCGAGTGTCATTCAGTGAAGTGTAAATCATCATCTTTTACCCAACTGTACACCCCCATATCGAAAAGGTGGCCGCATGATGCAGCTCTCCCTCCTTCCCCTCACCTCTCACAGGCTTCATTCCTTCAAGCTAAAGGAAAACTCACACACGGCAGTCAAACTCTCCCAAACGCAGGGCTGTCGGCAGGCACCAAATGAAAGGCTCCAGTGTTAGCAGTAGCGGGATGGCCATTAGGGCTCTGACTGGGCCTGCAGTCACCAAAGCACCCCCTCTCAACCCCCCCATACCGGCTCTCCCTGCCGAGAGAGAAGCCTGGGAGTGGAGCTGACTTAACTGAGGTATACTTTGTCCCCCTGCTAGGCCTGGAAGGCTCACCTTATGGGCAGGGAGGGCTGTAAACAAAACTCGCGCAGAACTGTGGTGGCCCAGAGAACGCAGCCAGCACAAGGTAAATCATTCATCCACCCATCCCCCCCAACTCCCCCTCCTCTCTCTCTCTGTCTTTGCCCCCCACCTCTCTAAAAAAGCTCCTATGTGTCAGCCAAAGCGCTTGTTGGTTGAAATCTGCAGCCTTTCCAATATGGTGAAAGCCTCACAGAAAGCTGTTGCATACACGGTAAAGTCCTCAGTGTTCATTTAACCTTGAGAATGCACAGATGTTACCGAATGGACCCATAAGTGCCCCACTGTTACATTTGTACACTCTCTGAGTGTCAAAGGGATACATTAAACACTGATTGTACTGTATAGAATTACATGACTTGACCGATATTAGTGTGGGCTTTGGTGTTGAGAGTGTTTATGTTATAAACTACTGTGTTCTGCAAATGTGACACCGGCCAGAGAGAGATAGTTCATTATTGAAACGTTAAGGTTCAGGCATGTTAACAATGTTTTATTCAAAGCCCAGTGTTGGCTCACACACGCACGTGACGTGACACTTACATCATGAAACTTGTCGCGTCACCTCTGTTTACACCTTAGCTTTGCGGACAATGGAGGCTGCTGTTTGTTGTGTGTAGTTAGTACACACAGTTCCCATATGCTCTCTGTGTACATAACTGCTTACCACTGTATATATCCCATGGTAAGAGAGGAGGTGTGTGTTTTTGTGTGTTTGTGTGCAGTAGGCAAATCTGTCAGCGGGGCCAAGCTGAAACAGGCCTGGTCTGTGGGGGCCAGAGGAAGGCCCATGGGGAGAGGCAGCCGGATCCCTGCCCTGGCCCCCCAGACCAGCCGAAGCCAGGCCAGCCGTCACACACCAGGCAAGCGGTGACACTGCACTTCCATGACACTGGGGCCTTCCACATCCGAAGGAGGAGGAACCTCCACAATCCACGTAGGGCAGGGTCCGCCGTAGAGTCAGATGTCCTCCTCCTCCTTCCTTTTATTCGTTCCCTCCACTGAACAAAAAATAATCACCTTCTAATTTTGAACAGCTTTAATTAAACCTTGCCACTGAGAAGTGGGAAGGGACTTGATGGCCAAAAGTAGCTGATCTACAAGCTTACAATGCGTTGCATCACGATAATGTTGTAAGCTTAATAGATCGGCTATTTTTAAGCTTAACAGCAACAGTTGGAGCCATTCTGACTGGGAGTGCTCCCTGAATGTATGAAAACATAAAATGTACTCATTCACAGCCTGAGAGGAGCTTTACAGTACACTTGTTTACATTGTACATTTATTTTCTTCAAATAACTGTACTGGTGTGAATGTTCTTCTCTTGGTCTTCAGCACTTTGCCAAAGTTAATGTGCTTTACTGAATAATCTGTTCTTGTATGTATGTATGGACTGGATTGAATTATGCTTTTTGCTAAATGTCTAGTGACAATCTTAACGGGCTAGTCCCAGTTGTCCGGTGTCCCAGTTGTCCGGTGTCCCAGTTGGGCGAAATGTGTGAAAACTGTAAAGCAAGGGATCTTCATCCCATTCATGCGTTTATCGTGCGCTTGCATTCACCACGGCTTCGTAACTCCTGGCCCGCTGGCCTTCGCGCCGCTTGCAATGTCGTGGACAATAATTACAGTCTGTTCGCCCAACTGGGACACCGGACAACTGGGACACCGGACAACTGGGCTTTTCCCAATCTTAACAATACAGCAGAGTTTTATATGCTGTAATCTAGACAGACTTTTCAGGGAACTTGAATTTTGTACTAAACAGAAGTACAGTACTAGAAATAAAATGATTGGATAGATTTTGTATATAGCTTAGCCCCTATTTCTGCATTTCAGGCACATTAACCAATTATGTCCAGAAACAGCATAAAATATATAATTGTATTGTTTCTAAATTCAATTGATCATACTTTATGAGTAGAATACTGTGCTTAATACTATTTCATTGGCAATTTATGCTGTCAGTATTCTTAATTACTTCCTGTCAAATGAAAACAAGCCCTTATGAATAATAATGAATCATGATTTGATTCACCTGTGTGATTCCCATAGCTCAAGTTCCTCCACATACAGCTGACACTCTTGGGCTGCTACATTCTTTTTTTTATCTAACTAATTTTAAACATAAACAGTACCCTAAAATATGTATCTGAAAACATTTGAGGTGAGAAATGGGCAATGCTGTAACATGAAGTATCTCAGCACTGCCTCTTTCTCTCTCTCCCGCACCCTCATCTGCAGTGGTAGGAGGTGATGATCTCCCTACTCTTCCACTGAGATATTTAGACCCAGTTACCTACTGGTTGACAAGTACTGTAGCTCTGTCTGAATCCCTCTTGGGTGAGCAGTAGATGTTTTGTTTCCCACATGGGAGACCTGGGTTGCAATTACATCTCTCTGTCAGGAGAGGACATACAGTAAAGCTTATGAATTGTAGCTTTAAGAACAAAAGCAACTACTTTGATGATACACATTTTTTTGATTTTCAACATTCATCTCAACATTCATATGGATTCGATATTTAGCTGGCAGTGGAGCATCAAATAATTAGTGTGATTGCCAGAGGCAACACACTATAGTACTCGCCCAACTGTATTCTTCTTCATAGAGTAACTTTTAGCCAATGGGGGAGCAGTACTCGCCCAACGTTAATCTTTATAGAGTAACTTTTAGCCTATGAGGAGTAGTACTCGCCCAACTTTATTCTTTATAGAGTAAACCAAAGTCCATTGAGTTCAATGGAGTAACCCTAGGCAACACACTATAGTTCTTGCTCAACTTTATGGAGTAACCCCAAACCCCAGAGTTGCCCACCTTTATAGAGTAAACCCAAAAGTCCATTGATTTCAATGGAGGAGTGATTCGAGTAACCACACTTTCAATTCCCCAGAATTGTCAGTTTTGCTGTCAGCTTGACTTACTGCATAATGAACTGTTGTAACATTCAAACCGTCCCTTCCTGTAACTGCAACACTTCTGCTTGCATTGATATGGGTCTATTTCTTCATGTACTGTATGCGTACACATTACAAGTGTTAAATGGAACCTAATAGATTTGCTATAGTATATGATGCATTGTCACTTGTCAGTACTGAATGTCTTGTACATGAATTTCAAGCTCAGAATAACTATTTTATGTCTATCTATATTTGTTCAAATAAATTGTATACCGGTATTGTGGATTCCGTTTTGAATGTACAGTAGTTCCCTAAGCCAAGCAGTTAACTTTTTACTGTATAATTACTGCACAATGAACACCATTAACTATTTCCAAATGACCGCTGAACAATCCTCTCCAACCCTTCATCACTAGGGCTTTCACACTCAATTTGGCATTGAATATTGGAACATATAAATCAAATCAAATTCATTTCTGTTAGCCTTTTAGGCTCTGTAAAGAAAACATGGCCAAAAACATGCCATACTGTAAATGTAATAGTGGTATACATTAAATCTTTTCTATTGATATTTTAATGTATACGGATAAATGGAATTGATTCTGATAATTATGCTAAATAATTGCGAGCAGGCGATTATGTAATAATTGTGACTGGCCTAGCACTTGCTAGAATTATATACAACTCCTATACAAAGAACATATTGTACAAAGTCACATTTATTGGAAATGTGCAACAGACATTAAACAAAATACTGTATCCTCTTGCTACGCAGATCTTGTGAAATATCTTTTCACAACCAGACTTTTCCAAGAAGTCCTAAATTTCCAGCAATTTATGAACATTCTGCGTGAAGTCAAATCCTCACCGGAATTCTTCTTCCTTGATCTGAGTAAGCGGCATGGTTCCATGCATTGTCTTCTAGGGCAGGGGTCTTCAACGTTTTCAGGCCGGGGACCCCCAAACTGATGGGGAGATGGAGCAGGGACCCCCTACCACCTCGTAGGGTGGGGGGTCGGGGCTACGACATATTTTTTATTTTAAAGGAGTAGTTCACCCCCAAAATGACTTTTTTTCTATTGATTAGTCATGCCATGGAGAGTAGAGTTCAATAATATTTTTAGTTTTTTGTCGCATTCCTAAGACAAAAATGTGATAACAATAAATTTACCCCCATTCATTCCGGATGGTGACCCGTTTCGAAACGGGTCACCATCCGGAATCAATGGGGGTAAATTTATTCAAATCAAATTTTTGTCTTAGGGATGTGACAAAAACCAAAAAATATTATTGCACTCTACTCTCCATGGCATGACTAATCAATAGAAAAAAAAGTCATTTTGGGGGTGAACTACTCCTTTAAACATGTACAAGTTACAGCGAGCAGGGTGGGCCGTACCACTACCATTTCTAAACATACTACTTATTAACTGAGAACCAATGTCAATAATATCAACAATCTGTCAATTGCATAGTAATCATGTATTCAAGCTATTCAAAATGGATAGAATCATGATTTATTTTTTAACATAAATGTGAAAAATGTTTTTTTTTTTTTTTTTACAATAATTTCGCAGACCCCCTGCAGTACCTCCGCGGACCCCCTAGGGGTCGCGGACCCCCTGTTGAAGACCCCTGTTCTAGGGTGAGGAGATGTTAAGAGGAAAACCACCATCGCTGTTTGTGTGAATTCAGCATTGGTATGAAGTTGAAATATTCCAAATTGGCCTTTCTTTAACAAACACTTCATTCTGTATTAATTATTTACACAATTTTATGTACACCTTTACATCATCATACAAGCATCTACTATAGTAGATTCATCAAGCTTCTTTGGATTCTCTACAAATCACATTTATTTAAACAACTACAAAATAACAATACAACAATATATTAACTATAAAAAACATTTGATTTTGACAATTTCAATATCCATTTAACAACATCAAATTGTATGATCATCTTTATTGTCTTTTTCTAAGCAGTTTATCTTCACAGATATATGTGCAATGAGTCGCCCATATGGCCAGTCCGCGAGTTTAGAAACTCTAGGCTTGCTAAGGGAAACCACGCCCCGCACTCATTTTTGAAGCTTGTGATTGGCTGAACCGGAGGTTGGGAGCGCTCCGTTGTAGTCACTTTGACCGCGCGAGGTGCACCAAAACCCAATTATCATTGCGTTTATCGTGCGCTTGCCCAGGCCTTACGGTCTGGGCATAAATATTAACGATTGCATTCACCACGGCTTCGTAACTCGCGCGGCGCTCCGCCGGCCGCGCGGCCCTGGCCCGCTCTTCGCGGGCACTCGCGCGAAGAGCAGGACCAAGGTCCGCTGGCCTTTGCGCCGCTTGCAATGTCGTGGACAATAACTGAAAACGAGCGCTCCTTCCCTTAGCAAGCCTAGAGTTTCTAAACTCGCGGCCAGTCCACACCACTGCAAACACTTGCAACCATTATCCCCAAATGGCAGTTGCATGGAGTTGCTTTGGTCTGGACTGGCCTTAAAATGGTTTTGCTGCAAGGAATTGCATTGGCGTGGACTGGCATTTATATCACTGTCATTTGATAGTCACACTGAAGCCATCAAAAGAAATGTAAATTAACTAGACATTACAACATTGACAGGCCTATGCAGAAACATTGCATCTGCCTCAAGTTGACATTTGATGGGCTAAAATGTCAACATGTTTGGTTGATGCTATGCAATATTTTGTTGCTGTCGGGCATATCAACTTTCTATCTCCATCTTTTATTTCTTGTATACGTATGTTTACGATAGTGTCACGCTAGAGTAGTGAAAATAGCAGCTCTACAAGCTCGTAGGGTGTCACATTGGGGAACATCTTCTATAACGACATGCTCAAAACAAGGACACCAGGTTCAAAATGGTTTCGTCTGTGTGGGTTTTATAAATATTTAACCAGTGAAAGGTTTTAACAAGAGCTTGTGACTAAATTATAATTGGTACCATTGGAACACATATATTTTTTCCATGTCTTGAAAAGTAACGGTTTTGGACATACAAGGCTCTTGCCCGACAACAGTTTACAGTGCATTGTAAATAGGTTTTGGCTTGTGTCCTTGGGTCACATGACTTGTTCTACTCTATACGTGTGTAGAGTGTCAGCTCTCACTTCAAGGGGGTAATGGAAAAAGCGGTAGATACAGAGGTTTTCTTTTGCAGTTCCTTTGTCCTGTAAAAGTGCAGTTGTCATTTTTGAGCGATAATAACCGCTCCTGTGTGCCTTTGTGTTGATAAACAGTTATCTCCTAAACCTCAAGAATGCCTGAAACTGTGATGTCACTCACCACGTTGTCCCAAACTGTGCAGTATGGAGAGTGAGAGGCTAACATTAGCTTACTTAAGATTTATTATTATTATTTGAGCTGTTGACCCCAAATAGCCTAAATATTATTTTGCCATTCTGATCCACAACATCTCTCTGTGTAGTGTGACATTGCAGAATAGACAAAAACGACCCCCAAAACAATTCTATCAATCAAGAATGTACGCTTCCTAGAGCCCCACAAAATGAAATACAGTACTGCTCTCCAATTTGTTTGATAATTTGAAGATCATAAAATCACATGATTACACAAATGCATGTTAGCCCTCATTGTAAATTTAGTAAAATCCTGAGTGTTAATTTGAGAGGGTACAGACGGAACCAAACAGAGCCTTTTAATTCTGAGGGTAAGTCTGTACAAATGGAACAAAATGGACCATAACCTATTTGTGGCTCTGAGAGTGTACATTTCGTTCCATTGTACAATCTCAAGAGTTAAATGAACACTCAGGACTTTACAGTGTATGTAGTCCTGTGTGTTTGTGAGGTGAGTGGGGACTGGGAGTGGGATGCATTTTTGACCAGGTAGGTGCACACATAGACATCAAAGGGGGCTTGAGCCCCTGCCCTTTTATACGTCTGTAAAAAAGTGCCCTCTCTTTTACTCTGGTGAAAGAAATGCAAATGCCCTCTTTCCATGCCATACCCGAAAGCAGCATTCAAGAGAATTGCCTTGTCCAAACTCTCCTGAACTTGAAAGCAGCAATTTATGTTGAAAGAATTGCCCTCACTGTCCATAAATTCACACCACATCTCCAGTATTGCCTTTTTTATGTCTGGTTTAGTGTGTTATGAAGTACCGAACATAGCTGACCTCCAAGCTCACAACGCGTCGCGCTGCGACGCGTTGTGCGCTTGAAGGTCAGCTATTTTCAATATTTTCACCAAAAGGCCCTTTTTAGAAATGTCAGCCCCTGACATTCTCTGCACATCCCTGTTTTTGACCACCATCACATGGAAGTCCTCTTTGCGCAGACGAGGTCCTGGCTGTGCACCACGCTCCACATCTTGAGCAGCTCCTGCGAGCTGAGCTTGTGCACCACGATGAGGCTCTGGTAGAAGCACGGCTCGCTGTTCATGGGGCTCACCCTGCGCTTGGTGATGCCAAAGGTCCTGAAGCCCGGGTGCATCTCCGGCGCCAACCGCAGCCTCTGAAGGCACATGCCCAGAAACACATCATCGATGGGATACAATTCCAGGTCCTCAGACACCACGAACAGTCGCCTGGCAAGCTGGGATGACATTAGAAACCCCCCTCCCCCGACGTAAGGGGGGTATGGCTTGTCATACAACTCTTTGGGAATGTAGTATTTGCTCTGGCGGTTCCTGATGGGTATCGCCTTAGCGATGGTGTCGCCCACAAATAAGTTGGTGACTTTGTGGCTCTCAACCTTAAAGCCAATCAGGTCCAGCAGATTGTTCGTATTCACAAACACGTCATCATCTCCCTTGAATATGAACTCTGCACTCGTGCAGTGGATGTCAAACCATTTCAGAAAGTTGACCTCTTTGAGAGTGAGGTTGAAGAACGTGTCCATGAAATCCCACTGCAGGATGTCTCCGTAGATCTGGTCCTCGTACTGGATCAGTTTCTGGAGGTTTTTGGTGTCCTTGCCGCTCGTCGGACTCCCCAGGAGAAATAAAGTTTTGATCTTCTTCCCGTCGATGGTCCGTTCCCTGCCCCACGTCTGACGCACCGCCTCCCGCCGGTCGTGCTGCTCGATGACGGACTTGACCACCATGAGCAGGTGGACATCTCCACCCCTGCACGTCTCAGGGTGGTTGATCAGCATTGGGAAGTACCTGCAGTACCCAGATTTTAAGTTCAAATAACAGAACTGCAATAAAGAAATACTCTGTTCCAAATAACATTCCTGCGTTCAAAATGTTACTTGTGTAAAAGTACAACAGGATTGGCATTAACATATAGTTATGCTACTGTACCAAATGTAAAATACTCATATTGTTTGGAGTGTAATTAGTAAATCATGACGTTGTTCTTCACTTGCAACAGTAAAGTGGTGCTGATTTTAATTAATTTGAAAGTTTATAATATGCTGTTGCGTAGCTTAACTTATACATCATAACGTTTAAGTTGTATTATAGGTTTTGTAGCCTATTGATATTCTTATGCTGCATTCACAGAGAAGCCAAGCTAATGGTTGACTTGGTAATTCAAAGTTATCTCTATGCAAAACAGATTTTAAAATTTCCATTTCCATTTTAGCATGGAAATTTTAAAAGCTGGTTTGCATAGAGATTACATTGAATTACCAAGCCAGCTTGGCTTCTCTCTCAGTGTGAATGCAGCATAAGTCATGAAAGTAACTAAAGCTGCCAAATAATTGTAGTGAAGTTAGTAGTAATGTTATATGAGATACTTCAATGGTTTCCTGTGTAAATACAATAGCCTAAGCCAAGTGCTTTCCTAGGATCTCCTTTTAGTTGACCTTGTACCAGTGAACTGTACCGTCAACTTTACTTTTTTTCTATGCAAACTTCTAATAAAGTCTTCAATCAATCTTCAAAGTAGGCCTAAAACTACAATATGTCTGAGATGACAGTGGAATAGCTAATAGCTATAGAATACTAAAGCACTGACAAAATGGAAATAAGCCTACTCAAGTAGCCTAATATACAGTGGGTCTAAATGTAGACCTACCACAAAATTGTACTTTAAGTTTAAGTAGGCTACAATCAAACACTACTATATAATTAATAATTACAGAGTAAATGTAGGCCTATTAGTAACCTACTTTGGTTACTTTCCACCACTTAGAAGCCTACCTGCAGTGTCTGTGTAACACGAACTGATGGAATCTAGGATCCAGACGCTTGAACCAGTCTTTGGTCCTCACGGCCGCGTCCGCGCTGCAGTTCATGACATGCACGTCCCAGGTGGCCGCCGAGGGTGTCGCGTTGGAGACGGTGACCCGTTGAAGCGCGTCCAGCTCGTCGCCCAGCGCCGCCGCAGGAGAGAAATTCCCCACTTTCATCACGACTCCCTTGTTTTCTTTAAAGGAAACACATTCCTGTCCACCACACCATCCACTGTCCCGAGCGTTTTTAAGCCCTATAACGTCTTTATCCGCGACTTTTAACTTGTGGATCATGAGAAAAGACGCAAAAATGAGACATAAACTCAGCAGAGTTTTCAATAGACCGACCCTCTTTCTCCTGAAAAAGTGATCCATTGCTTATTGCGCTCAGGGTGTTTTTAACACCGAGAAATCCTTCAATAATATATTACCTTTTATTGGCATAGTGTGCCATAGGCATGCCTTTTTTTAAGTCCCATTCGAATGCACCGCCATCGTTCTTAATTTGTATGATCCCCCTTGAACTTAGATCCATTCAACTTATTTCTGCGCCCGATAGCCATGAGCCTCCATCCAGTGAGATGTCCCCTCAGAGACACAGAGCTGTCCTATGATGTTCCCTCGGAGACAGAATTGTGTCCCATGAATAGGATGGGCAACATGTCCTTCATTTTGAGCAAATGGCTCATATCGTAGCTACATCTCCTCATCCTCTGTGTTGGCAGACTGACTGGCTGCTGAATGGCTCTGTGTGTAGTGACCCCTCCACGCTCCTCCAACCTACTCTTTCCTCTCCCCCCTCCCTCTTCTAAGGAGCTGTGAGTTTCTCGTTTCCTTCACACATCACACAGGTGGCGGCATACATGGCCACCATATTGGGGACCAGGACTTTCATTAAACACGAATTAAAAACATCCAGATAGCCTAATTACACGGGCAAATATAGGCCTAATTAGGCTATTGATATTAACAGGGCTGCCAATAACATTAGACTGTCAGTAGCCTATCCAGGTGAATTTTTAACAGATATCCTGTGTTCTAGCTTTGGAAAATGATGTGTAGGCCTATTGCCTAAAATTTCAGCCATTAAAACGCAAAAAGTAGGCGTACAGAAATTGATTTGATGATTGAAGCAATGTAAGACACATAATAATAAAGATGTGTCCTATTTCCTATGTTCTGGGAGTTTGGGAGTTTGAAAAATGACAATCCAGGAGTCCAAAAGGAGATCTAGGGTCGAGAAATCCAGGAGACTGCTGGATCCCTGCAGGAGGCAGCCCTGTTGTTCAAGGCTTACGATTTCTTGTGAAGGCTAAGATCAGGTAATAGAAGATACACAAAAGAGATCAGCTACATGGCATGAGGTTAAGAAAACAATTAATGAAACGTGTATAGGCCTACAGATTAGTAGGCTACAATTTGGTAATTTAACAAACTTCAAATAGTCCATGCTTAGGCCTATACGCGATATTAATTATAAAACTACTAAAAGGCACATGAGAGATTGCATTAACCAAAAAAAGATGATAGGCTACATGATGAATGTGAACGATCTGCAACTCTCTCTCTCGCGCGCAGACGCTAGATTCACTGTGAGCGTTGAGAAGGCTTACAGCGCCTCCTGGTGTTCATGTGACACATTTCTGTCACAACTCCATGCTGATTGTTACAGTAACACAGAACACTACACCGTTATGTAATGTTAACAACAACAGGTGAGGTTTAAGTTACTCCAGTAGAGGGTAACATTTGTACAAACACGAATAGCTAAATACAAATAAAATAAATAATGCATTATCAGTTGCAAAAATAGAAAACACACACACACACACACGCACGCACGCGCGCACACACACACACACACACACACGCACGCACGCACGCACGCACGCACACACACACACACACACACACACACACACACACACACACACTCACACTCACACTCACACACACACAGTGTGTATCTGTATTAAGCTGTTTGTTTACTTTGCATAGCATTGAACAGCAAGCATTAGACATTGGACTTCAGTCTGGAGCATGCAGGAACCAATGCAATCCAGTTCACAGCTTCACAGGATGTAATAATAAGATTCAATGCAATTATATACTGTATGAATACAGTGGTCTAGAACTTTCTTTTTAACAAACTGCGCAAGGTGTCGTGATGAAACCAACAGCCACATCATGGAAAGGATGTATATGATTTAATATAATACTGTATTGCATTTTCTTTTCTTTGTATTGTGATGTTTTATGCTTGGACCCCAGGAAGAATAGTCTCCACTACGGTGTAGACTAATGGGGATCCTTAATAAACTAAACTAAACCTCACAACAACTATGCAATGAGAACTGGAGTGTCGATTTAAATTAACACTCCAGTTTCTGCGGTGCCGTCAGCTATATTAAAAGAGAAAGCGTATAATGTTGGCTCCATGAACACCCGCTCAGCAGAGCATTTAACAGCATGAACAGGAAATTAGAAATTGAATGAAATGCAAGTTTCTAAATACACTGTTGAAGCCATTTGATTGGCTTATTGTAGGTTACACATTGTATTTTACATTAAGCGGTGCTACGCACTCAAGCCAAACACCTCAAGGAACACCATCAAAACCAGATGTGCTGGTCTGTAAATTAGCCGATCTACAAGCTCACAGCGCCTCACATTGTAACGTGTTGAGCTGGTAGTTATTTTCAGCGTCTGTCATGGCGTCTGTCATGTGATCGACACCGTCATGTGAAAGTATAAAGCGTGCTTAACACAATCAGAAAAGCACTGGACTTTTAACAAATGTAACATTTCTCCTCTAAATATTGCTCTAACCAGGGGTGTCTTCTAAGTGAAATGGAGATGTGTGTGTGTGTGTGTGTGTGTGTGTGTGTGTGTGTGTGTGTGTGTGTGTGTGTGTGTGTGTGTGTGTGCGTGCGCGTGCGTGCGTGCACACGTCTTACATTGAGGATGAGATGAAGAGTGGCCTCTGCAATTAATGCTAATGTGATATTCAACCAAAGGTCTTTGGAGGGGGCCATGAAATAAAACTGAAATAAGTGAGCTACTGAATTGGGATGTGCTTGGGTGCCTTTCTAAATGTACTTATGTGCAATGAGGTTTTGAAGCAGAATGTGTGCATGAACCGCTGCTCCTTGCAAGATAGCTGTGGTAGCAGCGATGATGTTTAAGGTGATTGATTGGAGTAATTATGCCAGTTGGTCCTTCGGGTGAATTGACTGAATTTATCAGAGCTAGTAGCAGAAACTCTGCTAGCCTAGCCTACTAACAAGATTAGTTATCTAGTTATCAGGTGGGCAGGACTGACCTCTTGTAAGTTGTACTCAAGCTGCAAGTCTGCATGACATTAAAGTGGTAAAAATGTTCGAATAATGGACACATTATGAGAGTTACAATTATAGGCTAAATAATGTTACCGTACATGAATAGCAGGCTTGTTAGCTTGGGTCTCAGGTGTTAATGTGAAATGGCCAGCTATGAACATGGCAAAGCCTCTATTGTGTACGACTGCCAGCTTTTTGGTGCCATCGCTGTTGTCCAATGTCCACATAGCCACAATGTACCACAGCATGAAACATTGGCAGGTTGAGGTTGTTACAATTACACACTTACATGCATGAACAAGCACTATTAGTCTATTATAACATAAATGTTCTGTACAATCATTGGCCAATCAAGGAGATTGGCCACTGTGTTGCCATATCATGTTCAGCAATACTGAAATCCATTTCTGCTGCATAATATCTTCTAACTCAAATGCATTGTTACCCATTTATAAATTAGTAACAAACAAACAAATAAATAAATAAATAGTGTCCTTTTTTAGTTGTTGTGGTATATTTGATAAAGCACATAACTGGAAATCATCCTACAGTATGCAGTTAATCCATCCTATCTATTAGGAGTGGTGTGCACTGTGCAGCTATTGAACAAGCCTGGTAAAAACCAGACTGCACAACACCACCCCCTGGCGGTGGTGCAAAACAAAGTGTGTGATAGAGGCTGGCACTGCCAGGCTACTATTGAACAGCACCCAGGGAGTACACACACACACACACACACACACACACACACACACACACACACACACACACACACACACACACACACACACACACACACACACACACACACACACACACACACACACACAGAGAGAGAGAGAGAGAGAGAGAGAGAGAGAGAGAGAGAGGCTTTGATTGGTTGAGTATAGAAGTTTGCTTAAAGGTAGCCTACAGTTCAACAAGGTCAACTAAAAGGATAAAGATCATAAGAAAGCATTAGGCTTGTTTTCATTGGGGTCCGTTTGTAGGCCCATTCAATTCATACAACATAAGAAAAATAAGACAAAGTAGACTACAGTGCAAAAAAAATATCAGACTCGGGAAACGAAATTAATAAATCAACAAATAATGGTATTTAAATTTACAGTAAAATGGTCAGGGACTGACTTGCTTTTTAACCAACACGAAAAAAGAAAGAACATGTCATTAGTTCCTAATTGATGACAGATTTAACAGAATTAACTGCTTTAATGATGCCAGTTTAGTTGGCTTGTTAACCAACTTCTACATCTGTTGTTATTGTTTTTTTTTACTCAAGCGACACCGTCGTACTACGGAGTATATAAAACGAGTGGGAGGGGCCAGGGGCGACCTGTAGTTGAACTGCGCCCTCTCTCGTGACTCACACAGTACTGCCGTGAAAAAGCACGACACACACAGCACAGACCAAACAAACCTAACCAACCACGGCCACTGTCTAGTGTCTCATAGACGGGACGCCGCCGCCCGTGTTAACCCAAAACAACTGTCTTCTTGACTTCTCAGAATAAAGCTAGGATAATAATACTGCAGCAGCAGCAGCAGCAAGGAATTGTCTCATGTTGTATTTTTACATGGCGTGAAACGGGGGAGCCGTGAGATCCAGTAAGCCCGGACAGCAGCGTTCAGTGGCTGCGCGTGGAAATGATGAGAACGAAGGTGAGTGTTTACTTGGGCTTGGTTTTCTTTTACCGAAAAATACTAGACGATCTACAAGCTCACAGCGCGCGCATCCGCGACGTGCTGTGGACTATGCTTGTAGTTGTTGATCGGTTATTTTCGGCGAGCGGCGCCCGTCGTGTGAAAAATCCCGTTTATAGGCAGGCTCTCTTTAACTACACCCTACTCGCGTTACACGATCACACACATCAGAGCTGCAATCTGTTAATCAAGGCTTTGTAACATCAGAACTACCACGACGGAAAGTTAACACGTTCATCTCATTAAAGAGACAGGCGGCGCCTCATTTACAACGCTGTTGAGCCATGCAGTTGCTAGTGTGTGTAACATATACTTGGCATCGATGCCACCATGCCAAAATAGAGATGCCAACAACGTGCTGACTGCTGAAAGTGCTGATGGGAACCAGCTTGGTCTCAAATAAACAAGCGAATAGAGCTACAAACAGTGGTGGAAAGTATCTTTACTCGTACTTTTAAGTAAATTATAGTCTACAAGTAGTGGTGCAAATAACTTGGTGATTTACTCAAGTAGGCCTACTATTTTCTGTGGTACTTTACTTGAGTATTTCAATGTTATGCTGCCTAGCCTGCCTTATACTTAAGATTCTACTACATTTCAGAGGTTAATATTGTACTACTTTCTACTTCACTATATTTTATTTGGTAGAGCTTTGGATATAACTTCTGGTTATTTGACACAATGGATAAATAACAAGCTCCCTACTCTTCCATTGAGAACTTTAGACCCTGGGTAGGACACCTACTGGTTGACTAGTAGTACTGTGCAAAATCTCCCCTGACCAATATTGGGGATTCCATTTTTTCTTCACTTTTTCACCCTTCGTAGATGTCTGGTCGACTTGGCAACCTGAAGAGGAGGAGGGGAAAGAGTGGCTCAGATAAGGTTTGCATTGAAAAAAGTAGAGAAACAACAAAACGAAACGTTATAAGCACTTGGGCAATTTGTCAAATTGTCTACAAAGAAATTGTCTGCATCATCAACAATTCATTTCAACGTATTTCCTCCTCAGGCCTCTGCAAAGAGGAGAACAGATATGAAAAGACCAAAGCCAGCCTGCGCAGCAGCCCCCCACGGTACCTCCACGGTGGGTGGTAACGGCAGACAGCCACACAGTCCCATGGAGGGGCTGTCTCTCATCAGCTGTGAGTGTCACCAGTCCCTGGGCAGAAGGCGCTGCACGGCATCACCGCAGCTTGATGAGCAAGAGGGCAAAGAGAATGACACCAGCATGAGGTTTGAGCCAGATTTGTGTAGAACAAAAGGCTTGGTGGAGAAACGGGAGGCAGAGCTGATGGATGACGGAGTTCCTGAGAAGATCACCTTCCCAGATGATGACAGTAATCAGATTCTGCCCGTCGAGCAGTTCTTTGGGAACCTTGATGTTGTACAGGTGAGGCACTGAAGAGCAGTGGTTACCCCCAATTGTATATGCATTTGACCACATGCATTTGACCATATGCATTTTTTTGTGCCAGGGAGGGGGGACCCCTATAAGATGTGTTATTTTTTTTTTTGTAAATGGCAGATCTAAAAGCTCAATACTTGGCCACAGATTGGCTATTTTGGTAAAGCAAACCGCGAATACAGTCAAACACTTTGTCTAAAAGGAACACCAAAAAAGTCCTTGTGGTATTGTTTCCTTTGGCGTCCTATGTATTCAATGAAATGACTATAAAATCCAGAATACTGCTCCCCTCGTCGTGGGTATTTTTCATTGGTGATGTTTCAAGCTGGAAGCCTTAACCAAGTCTGTGGAAGAGCCTACCGTGGAAAACAGATGTTCAGTCAGTAACTTTGATCAGAATAATGCTTCTTAGATTAGGCTTTCATCAAAATGATGACCGGGCGGTTTAAGTGATATAGCTAATTAACCAATTAGAATAACAAAGATTGCCATATAATTCACATGAAGCCTAATAAATCTACACAACTTTACACTATTTTAAATGTATGACTGTGTGACTAATATGTTTGCTTAATTTCATTATCTAATATAATCTATATTACTGTACTTAAGTAATCATTGTCTGTAACATTTCTTTTCCTTGAGACTTTTACTCACATTTTAAAAGAAAAATCCATACTTAATTTATATAGTTAAAATACATTTTCAAAACATGCTTGTTACTGTAGAATTCACATAACACTTAATCTTGTGGAATAATCAGCTTATTTTCTCCCCCCTGCATGTGACAGATTCCATCCTAGCAGATGATCAAATACCATTCTTAACTAATCAAATGTCAACATAAAGGATTTGACAACGGAACAGATGGGTGCATGTACTGTTTTTGGCTTGTACAGTACATAATTGCATTGCCATAACCACATTAACTCTGGTGTAAAAGAAAATACAACTATATAGTGAAACTGGCACATGTACACAAGCACAGAACACATTATGTTTACATGGGCAGGTATATTCCAATTGTATTCAGAATGACTGCTCATTCAGAATAAAAATGCTCATCCATTCCATTCTAATGAATTTTCATTCAGGTTTGGACGGGTGGTATATGCCGTTTGAATCAGAATAGACTTAAATTCAGGTTCCATGTAAACAGTTTGGTATGAATCTCTGTTCAGAATGAATTCATTCTGTATATGAATAAATATTGTCCATGTAACCATAGCCAATGTGAGCTTCACTTGTAGATCAGCTAGTATGTTAGTTATTTAATAGAAAAAGGAGGGACATGGCTTTTGCAATAGTTAATATGAAAACATTTATTGGAAGATACTCTGGTTTTAAAAAGGGGGAGGCCTCTAATTACAAAAAGATTCCAAGCCACTCTTTAATGTGGAAAAATTTGATGGAAAAAGTAAAATACGAAAGCGCCTCATAATTGTTTGGATCATAACTGTCTTTTATCCAGTGCTTCACAATAAAGATATTTGAAACATAAAAAGAAGGATGCCATGTTTGGCTGAAATACTATGAGAAAAGTGTCTTGGAAACCTTTTGCATGTGATCAGTGAAGCCAGCTGTGCAGCAGTGATGATTATCAAAGGCTCTGCAGAAACAGGCTTGAGCAAAGAGACTGATAGCAGAATTGTTTGTTGCTCTGTCTCATGTAAAATAGTTGTATTATTGAATCTAATTGTCAGTTTAATAGACTTGAAAAACACAAACGTATCATGATTTGAAGTTCATACTGCTTTCCTTTTTTTTTTATTATTATTATTATTATATTTTTAGGGCTTTTCTGGCTGTATTTATAGTTATGGTGGAGATGGACAGGAAACAGAGAGATGGGGAGAGACATGCAGTAAAGATCATCAGAAACTTTTACACATCTACAGGTCGAGAGAGGCCTCCCGCTCACCATCGTGTGTGTGTGTGTGTGTGTGTGTGTGTGTGTGTGTGTGTGTGTGTGTGTGTGTGTGTGTGTGTGTGTGTGTGTGTGTGTGTGTGTGTGTGTGTGTGTGTGTGTGTGTGTGTGTGTGTGTGTGTGTGTGTGTGTGTGTGTGTGTGTGTGTGTGTGTGTGTGTGTGTGTGTGTGTGTGTGTTCCTGTGCCCAACACAGAATGTTGTGACTTTTAATGTTCCAGTGTCAGCTTGGAAACAATTATTTGCTGCAGCAATCACTACTGGTTTCCTCCCAGTTATATAAAGAAACAGGCATAAACCTTATGTATGCTTCAATCACCAGACATGTGACTCCATCTACCTTGTGACTGTGTCTATTAACCACTTGAATCCTAAGTAGGGGGCCTAGTATAGACCTCTGGATTCCATTCAATGAAGTCTATAGAGTTCAAGTATTTAACAAACAGGATAAAAGTCCCAATGTGACAAATTGAATCGTCAAGCATCACAGCAATAGGATTTCCTCTCCTGTTCAACAAGCAACTCGAAGGCAGCTTGGCATGTTTGTTTGTTGGCTCGTTTAGTTGACGTAGATCAACAGGGGGTCCGGGACCCCTAGAGTTACTACAGGGGGTCCTCCAAATCTTTGTGTGATAGAAAGAAAGAAAAAAAACCTCTTTCTCAAAAATAGCAGATCTACAAGCTCACAACGCCTCGCGCTGTGAGCTTGTAGATCAGCGATTTTTGGCAATGAGGTTTGGTGTAGAGGGGAGTATTGACAGTTTAAGACTTAAGTGGTTAAATATCTGAAAACAAATTGACATGAATCCAAAATACACAGACGATTGTGCTGTCAAGGAATTAAACGATATGGAATCTATGAAAAGGTTGTGGGGGTCCCTGCTTCATCTCTCAACTAAGGGGTCCTTGGCCTGAAAACTTTGAAGACCCCTGATGCAGATTATTAACTGTGGTTTGTGTATTCTTTGTCACAGGAATATCTGCAAAGACCAGCAGCCACATCCATGTGGAGCCGGCGAGAGCACAGGAGACAACATTTCTATGCACCTGAAGACAGTGATGAAGAAGAGGTGAGCCACGCTGACATGCAGTGTGACGACAGAGGAGGCAGTTAGTTTACATGGCTGTGTTGAACACTCACTCGCCTATAGAGGACACTGTGCCAAGGAAGAAGCCAAATAAAACTGACAAAAGGTGGCCATGTGATTGTCGGAGAGAATTAGGTTTAGGGGTTGCACTAATGCAATAAGGTGTCATTGAACTATGCTTTATATGTAGTTTGGAAGTTAAACTTTTACAAGCTCAAGTGTTGTCTTTTCTAATAAGGGTCGTAGCGTTCTACCCTGTTACTTTCATCACGCAGATTTACCCCTTTTTTTGCACAATCGATTTTTGTGCCAGGCAATGCTTTATCTCTGCATGCTTTACTGTGTGTACTACAGCAGAGTAAAGTGAATGACACGGATCAATTGCAAGCTGTGCCTTGGTTGTGAGATTGTACACGGGTGATTATATTTAAGACTAAGGCGTTGATGGGGACAAGATGAAAGATAAATCCCACATTCAACATTTATTGAAACCACCAGCCTTGTCACTAAATTATGTACAAACATGAAATGCCCAATTCAAGCACCAGAGTGAAAGGGATAGTTCAGCCGCATTCATAAGACAATAATTTGATGACCGGCTTTGTCTGACACAATGGAGAGTCTTTGAGTCCTACCGTAATCGATCGGACAAATATGTATATTTTAAGGGTGAACTATCCCTTTAAGGTCCTGCCTACTATGAAGATTATTTTTTTATATTTTAATTTTAATCAAATAACTGATCCAAAAGACATTTAATATGGAAATGTTAATGCTTACGACCGATTGATCAATATGTCTTCATGTTTCTCATTTGTCATTTGAATGGCTAATGTCTGTCTGGTGACCTTCCTATGACCTGTAACATGTGCCGTGTTTGTTTCCACCATGCCACAGCCAGCATTGGAGAGGGGCAAATGTGTATCCTAACAAAAATGGCATATCTATAAAGTTGTGTAGACAAGCGATTTTTACTATTTGTCGAACAACTAAGTATATAGATCTTAATTGGGGCAGTTCTCCATTCCAAAACATCCCCATTACGAAACCAGGTTAGCATTCACCAGCGTCGGCAGCTTAGAAATTCACCAGGTTAGCGTTCACCAGCGTTAGTTTTACTGAGGTTAAGGTTAGGTCGGAATAGCGATGTTTCTGAATGACGATGTGTAACCCTCTTGAGTTAACATTTACATAACTCATGTAACATTTACAGTTACATGAGTTATGTAAAAGTTCTTCTCAAAAAACACTGGCAATTCTAAATGTTTTATTAATGATTATCGATGGCCTGAAGATCATATGAAGACTTTGATTTGTGCAACTTGTAAATTTGTATATAGTTACGTATCCACTGAGACTGAAGATATTTGCACTAACAAAATGTTTATATCTGCAAAGGCAAATAATGCGCTATTGTGTGTATATATTGTTGATTCTTATAAACCAAGCAATCAGACATTTGATATATTTTTGATAAATGTTTTTTTTTTTTCGCCTGTTAACAAGCCTTATTTATGCACAGTGCTTTTTGTAGTTTGCTATGCAACTGCCTGATGGAATGAAAAATATAATTCCAATAATGATTGTAGTCCAATGCATTTTATTATCACAGTGCCAATACACACATTCATCTTTATTGACTGCAAATATTTGCTTGTTTATTTGAAAAATAACTTTATGCCAAAAAACAACATAAAAAGAAAGAAAACAATCCCATAACACTTGAGAATGTTTTGATGTCAGGGTAAGCTTTTGAAAGATCTAACAATTCAAGTTTTTGTTGCTTTTTAAGAAATAACAAAACATGTAATAAACAAATTATGCACTCATTTCAAATCGTGGCCCCATAACTTGTTGGTGCCTAATTCTTCAATGCCTTTATCACTAGTACCCTAATGTAAATGATGACCAAAGCAAAACGGGCCAACAAAGTCTGCTGACTAGCCTTTGAAACAGTTTTCCAGAGCAACCATCAAAGAATGTAGAACAGCATTTTGCTTATTGTCTGAAAAATAGATTCAGTTGAGCTTATAAAATAATCGCTGCCATGTCAAAGAAAGCTGGAACAAATCTAGTGGTCAAATGAGTTGGCACAGCCTGAATATCTTGATACAAGATTGAAAGCTCTTACATATTTTAACAGTTAATAGCTTCACAGCATTGTTAATTCATGTCAACATGTATGTGTCAGTTCATTTGTATAAATTAATGATTTTGTATAAAAGTATAAAATGTTATTTCTCGTGAAATGTGCCAGTGTCATTAATGACAACCAAGGCATGGGTGTGTTTGTAATGACAACTAGTAACACATTCATGAAAAAGAATCACTTTTGAACACAACAAATAGTGTTAGTGATAGGCTTATAGGCTCCACTCTATGCTATGAAAGCTGCTGAGTTCTACTGGGGAAACTGGACAACAGGGGCATTTCTGCCTAATAGACCCCATGGACAGTCTTTTGGGATCAAGTTGGAAAATGAGCCAAGAAGTGATTTATGGCGGAATTGTCCTTTAATGTTTTGTTAATGATTATAGATGGCCTGAAGATCATATGAAGACATGATTTGTGCAAATTGTAAATCTGTATGTATCCACTGAGACTAAATAGAAACATAAAAATAAAATATATATATACACACACACTCGCACAAAATTACACAAACACAGAAAAAATCTATAAATCAAGTATCACACATCTGAATATGTTTCTGCTTTATTTATGCAGTGCTTTTTGTAGTTTGCTACGCAACTGCCAGATGGAATGAAACATATAATTCCAGTAATAATTTTAGTCCAGTGCATTTTATCACAGTGCCAGTAAACAGAGCACATTAATCATTCTTGACTTCAAATATTTCAGAATACACAGAACTTTCTGGTGAAAGAAACAATCCCATAACAGTTTACATTTAAGCTTCTAAGGATTAAATGTTTTGGTGTCAGGGTAAGCTTTTGATGTAACAATTCATTTTTGTTGCTTTTTATTAAGCAAAAACAAAACTATTTAATTAATAAACACATGATGAAACACTCATTTCAAACGGTGGCCCCATATCCTGTTAATTCTTCAATGCCATTATCACTAGCACCCTAATGTAAATGATGAACAAAGCAAAGCCGTCGAAACAATTTCCCAGAGCTGATGGAAAATGCAACTATCAAATAATGTAGAACAGCATTTTGCTTATTGTATGTCCGAAAAATAGATTTGATTGAAAGTATACTGCTCAAAGAAATGAAGGGAACAGAATGTTCCCTTAATTTATTTGAGTATAGTATACTGTAGTACTGCTCAAAGAAAGCTCAAAGAACCCTCCATTTCTTTGAGCAGTATAGTAGGCCTACATGAAGTTTGAGTTGAGGTTGTAAAAAATCACGCCATGTCAAAGAAAGCTGGAACAAATCTCAAAGAAGTAGTTGGCAATACAAGATTGTAAGCTCTGTTAAACCAGTTAACAGCTTCACATTCATGTCAACATGTGCGTGTCACAGTTCATTTGTATAAATTAATGATTTAGTATAAAAGTATAAAATGTTATTTCATTTGAAAACTTTTTTTTTTTGCATTTAGAAATTGGATGTGCTTTGTTATTGAGTCGCCGATAATTACCATAGTGGGGGAAAACAGAGGGAGCAGAGTGGGCACAGCAGGATGCGGAGGGGGGACTGTTTTTGGGGTGCTGCTGTCCAGCATCCGGGGGGGGGGGGGGGGTTTGGTAGGTGTGGGGTTGTGCAAACACGGTGAGCTGCCTCACCGTGTCCAGCACTGGCCCCAGGCCTTGGGCAGCCTCTACCAGTTGGTCGATTTGGGACTTGACCTCTGGCTCAAAGCCACTGCAGGGGAAAAATAGATTAAAGGTCTTGATCCTGAAGTAAAAAGCAAGGGCGGCCGTTTGAGGGAAGAAGGGTAACTGGATGGGGGTGAGGGCGATAATCTGAAGTGTAGTCCAATATTAATGCCTCCTAGAGATGTTGGTGACCTAATGCATTAAAGCGTGTAATAGTTAATTGGTGAACTTTCTAATCAAAATCTGCAAGTCATTACCACAAGGGATTTGTTATCCATCACACTTCTATATGAAGCTATATATGCCTCTCGGCCAGACTATAATAATCTTGTCACCTGGCATGTGAACCAGCCATCCTGAGTGCAGTAAAGCGGTTTGGTGCCTCTTCAGTCCTGTCGAAGTAGCAGCCGTTGTACTTGGCTTTTTTTAGTTTGCCCGTCAGCAACTCTGCCGCTACCTTGGAACGCTTCCCTGAGTTTATTTTCCTTTATAGTTTTCGCCTCGTCAGCCATTTAAGTAGACATGCAAACCTGTCTCAATAAAATGTAAATACTGGTATCTGTAGAGGACCGTTACACAAGAGACTTTGCTGTTGCCTCTCTCAGGTAGCCTCTCATCCTGCTCTCGCAGTTGTACTTCAGGTAGGCGGACTTGGTCTTGAAGAGACCGTGGCACTCTCATACATGTACGTTACTGGACAGGACACCCCGCCGCCCCGGCGGTGTCGCTCGCGAAGTCGGCTTCGGCAGCCCGCGTCAGAGGGTGGGGGGAGGGAGAGGAGGAGAGACGAAGACCGCAGGCAGGAGGAAGAACAGCGTAACGGTGCGGCACGGTCCCCGGAACGAGGCCGGGAGTGAGAGGGAGAGTTAGCTTGGCCAGAACAAGATTGACCCAATCTATGGCCCGTTTGTAGATCTTTCGCTTCTCACCGTGCAGGTTATGCTGTCCTTTCTTATGGTACACAATGTGGGGGAGCAGCGCGTGCTTGGCTGCCGTCGTGGAGGAAAAGGAATGCAGGAGAAAAAAACGGTTTGGGGCGTGCAGTGCCATCCCCAGGAACTTTAAGGGTTGAGGGTGGGGGGGAGGAGGGAGAGGAGGGGAGGGGAGGAGAGAAGAGAAGAGATGAAGACCGCAAAAATGTATGAACTTAAAATTCATTTTCTTAAAAAATAAAAATATAAAAAAAGATCTAAAATTCTATTCTACTTTCTGCGTAACCGCTTCCCGTTGTCATTTTTGATTGTCTTATCCGTATCCATGGCCCGTTTGTAGATCTTTCCCTTCTCACAGTGCAGGTTGTGCTGTCCTTTCTTATGGCACACAATGTGAACGAGCTTCAGGTTTACTCTGGTGAACAGCAGACTGTAGAAATACTCCATGTTGATGTCAGTGCACTTGTGGTCACAGAGAGCGTCCAGCAGATCAGGAATGATTGCCCGTTTCTTTTCAATCCTGGAAACACATGGGGGAGAGGGGGGGGGGGATTAGAGCACTGTTTCCCAAACAGTGGGTCAGGACCCATTTGTGGGTCACAGACCAATACCCCCCAACAAAATAAATAAATAATAATACATTTTAAAACAAACACATCTAAAAAATGCCATATATACAGTATAATAATAGTTAATAAGTAGTGAAAATAGCCGACGATGCGTTGTGAGCTTGTAGATCTGCTATTTTCAGCTGTTTGAGTCCCATGGCAAATGTCTAATTTATCTTTTGGGTCACGAGCTGAAAGGTTTGAGAACCACTGTGTTAGAGCAGGTAATGTCCAACAATAATGGAGACTTGTGTCTCAAGGTCCTGAATAATAATAATAATGTTTTAATGCATCAACCACAACCAACGGAGAACCCTGACAATCCAACAACACCTACATGTGATCCAGATTCCATGTGCTGAAGACCACCCTGCTCTCGTGGTTGCCGTAGGGGTTGATTGAGTGGAATGACGTGCATGCCTCCTGGTCGAACGGTCCCTGAGGTTTGTAAGAGGTACAATCATCAGCTTATAGGACTCAAGACTTTCCAATCGACATTCAGTACTTTGATCACCACACACCTAGCATTATTAAACCCATCTGTACGACACCACCTGTTATTTCACCATGCTCGCCCTCACCAGTAGAGACGAGCTCTTGAAATTAAACACTGCACTCCTAACCTGCCAGCCTTCACTGCCACCACTTACAGAGCACTAGCGCTCAACCCATGCTTCACCCTTCTCCCCCTGTGGCTGGAAATATAGACAACTATGTCAGCAATCGTCTTAAGCACTTGAACTCTAGCATCCCCATTCTGGGTCAAACATTTGTTGAACATAGCAGATATACAAGCTCACAACGCTTGTAGATCTGCTATTATATTGAGTGTAGAGGGAAAACAGGTATAGAGCCTAGAGGGGCTCTGTTCAACTAAGTATAAGTGGTTAAAATGCCTGGGCTCAGGTCAGTCAGTGTGTAAGTGTAACTGACCTTGATGTTCTAGTTTGTTTATACCCTGGTTTGAGTCTTACTTGTGACGAGTGTTTGATCGTGTGCAGAGTAGACTGTGAAAGCAATGTCCTCTATAGAGCACAATTAAGATTGAATCTGAATCTACTTTGATAATCTGATAATCAATATTTACGCCTCCTAGAGATGTTGGAGAAATAATGGAGACCTTAAAGTGTGTAATAGTGAATTGGTGAACTTTCTAATGAAAATCTACAAGTCATTGCCACAAGGGATCTGTTATCCATCACACTTCTATATGAAGCTATGTCTGCCTCTCGGCCAGACTATAATAATCTTGTCACCTGGCATGTGAACCAGCCATCCTGAGTGCAGAAGCGGTTTGGTGCCTCTTCAGTCCTGTCGAAGTAGCAGCCGTTGTACTTGGCTTTTTTTAGCTTGTCCGTCAGCAACTCTGCCGCTGCCTGGTACTCTTCCCTGAGTTTCTTTTTCTTTATGGTTTTCGCCTCGTCAGCCATCTAAGTAGACATGCAAAACTGGTTCAATAAAATGTAAATACTGATATCTGTAGAGGACCGTTACAAAAGAGACTTTGCTATTACCTCTCTCAGGTAGCCTCTCATCCTGCTCTCGCAGTTGTACTTCAGGTATGCAGACTTGGTCTTGAATCGAACGTTGACACCTGAGACAAAACTTCAGTCAGGGGTAAAGTCACACAGAGATGGATAAATGGATGTACCCCGACTGTATTTTAAAGCATCCCAACGGGATTGCCTACCTTTGAACCAGCCTTCATCATCCTCTCTTTTCTCCAGATCAGAGTTATCCTGCAGGTGACGGAGAAATTCACCCAGGAGTTTACGCCTTTTCGGAGCCGACTCATCAGTGAGAAGTTTCCTGGCTTCCTGGATGAGGCGGTCAGTGTGTCTGTCTGTGCTCAGCAACTGGCTTAGATCACAGACCGCTGGGAACACAAGCACAATGTAAAGTCACAACGTTGCAGAATGGTGGAGTGTAATTAACTGATGTCTCATATGTCGACACACTGACTTTATATAAACAGAGGGTTCATACATTTGTCTAATGAATTCGGCTGAAAACATAACTTGAAGCATGTAGGCCTAATGACATTTACTGATAATGTAACAGGCTGGCCTACCTCATTACAATATTGTGAATATTTCCCCCAAAAAAATAATGCTGTAATAGTTTTGACTGATTATATTGTGTATTTTCAGTCCAGTGTTCTATATTTTTGGTTTTAAGAATATAATTATAATAGCCTATAAAACCATGGACTGAAAATGTTAATGAGCATAGCATGAAAATGCAATATCAGACAGACTCAGGACACTTTATTACATTATTGTGAATGTTGTTACAGCCAGGCTTTTATTACACTTGCGTGTAACCTCAACTCAAATTACAGTAATAGCCTACTACTGTAATTACATGTTTACATTTACAAGAAATGGTTGCAGCCAGAGCGATATATAAGAGAGTGGCGTCACGCTTTGAACTCGCCGCAGACAGGAAGTGGCTTCGCATGGAGCCGTTCTCATTCCTAGCGAGCCAATGCCCCGTCCGCCCCCCATTCTAGCCGAGTCATTTAAACTCGCTGGAAGTAGACCAAATCACGTCTTTTTCACCATTGTAACGCATTCACGGGCCTCTCTAAGGTAGATACCATTTTTAAAAGAGTGAAAAAGACGTGATTTAGTCTACTTACCAGCGAGTGAAAAATGAATGGGGGCGGACGGGGCAGAGGCTCGCTAGGAATGAGAACAGGCTCCAGTAAGCTAGGCTAAGTTAGCTTCCCACCATAGAGTAAATAGGCTTTTCACGCTTACTATGGGAGTCGACGTAAGTGACGTAACTCTCTCTTCTACAACTCTGGTTGCAGCTACAACCAGTGTGCAGTATTAGTGAAGTTACTTACATCCGCCCCAAGTCTCGCCATCAGAGAGAAGCACAAGTTCCACATGATCTGGAAGAACATGGAAATATTCCTCTGTCACCTGAGTGCCGTCTTCATACAAACACACATGATATGAGCCGCGGGGTGCCTGGAAACACAGAACAGAACAGTGATGCTTAATTTTAGAGATAAAAATAGCAGATGTATAAGCTCACGACGCGTAGATCACAATTTATTTTCGTACCAAAGGAAACTCGGGCTCTACTTACTTGCAATAGCTTGCAGGACTTTTTAAGCAACTCCTTCAGGTTTGTTGCTGCAACGCCATATTTTCTAGTTCCGTGGAGACTCCGGATTTTAACGGGTTTGCAGCTCTCACTTCTAAAACAACCAAACATTTTAAACATTGTTACTTGGCTTACGTACTGCTGCGACTTCCGCGGTAAGGGTAAATGCATCGAAACTGGAGTCTCTTGCTTTGTTTTGTAAACAACCCTCCCCCACTAAAGGATAATACTGCCATCTACAGGACAGATTGAGATGTTCTTTAAAGGTTTATTGTCTTTATTCAAACTTGTTTGGTAGGGGAAACACATTTACATTTTCAAAGCAAATCAAGGGTGAAATAGAAACTCAAAGTCAAAATTAAGAAATGAGTGCACTACGTAATTGCAATTAAAGACATTTTAAATAGAGGAGCTGTGTGTCACATTTGCAATCGACTATAGTTTACAAAACCACTCAAATGTGCACTTGCTGTTAGAAATAGTTATATGTACAATGTTTTGCTTGGAGGTATAAAGCTTTTGAAACGAATAGAAGAACATTTTCAAGGCTTTGCAGTCACTTTAAGGGATATCGGATTTACACTGCAACACTTTAGCAAATGTATTAATTGTAGTCTACTGTCTTTATCCACTGGAAAAGCTACAATTTATTCAAGGATTTTTTTCTCCCTTTCCTTTTTCTTCATTTGCTCGTTAATTATGTGTAAGTCTATATTTCATATTTGGCAGACTCAACCACAGGAAAGGCTCGCAAGATGGCGACACTTATTTCCAGGGATTATCTGTTTTCCGTATAATATGCCACGATGAAGAACTGCATAGCAACGTGGACTTTACCATAGAAACTGACGCATCCATGGATACATGGCGTTGGGACATACCAATTGAGAGGGTCGAGACTTGACATTGAGCAGCATTTTAATGTATCTTATTTTATTTCTATCGATATAATTAAAATAAATTCAACGACAATTATTATCCAACGTTTATTTTATATAAAATATTTCTTGCTCGCCAATTATTCCAAATGAAAGCATCGCTCTACTTTACTATAATCCCCCTATTTGTGATGTTGGGGCGTTTAGCTTCAATATGGCGGCTCCTAGTTTGAAAAGCAGTTTTTAATACCCACCGTGTTTAGAGCAACGGTTCGGTAGGTAGGGTATAGCTGCCTGCAAAGCGACGCTCACTTTCATTAAACCGGGAAGAAGAGGCAGAACCGGAGGAGGACACGATGTCCTTGACGCACGACTGGCTCGGTCTGTTTGATAGAACCAGGACGGTACCGCCGCACTGCCAGACCGTCCACCTGGTCCATGACAGTCACCTCAGCCGCTCTGAGGGCTTCCAGCTCTCCCTGAGCCGAGTGGCTGCAGCTCACTTAGAACAGCACACAACTGTGAGTTCACACACTGACACTCTCGCCAGATACTTCGTCGATTAAAGCATAAATAATGCATTGTTCGTGTCTTGCTGTTACAGGCATTCGGTGCATTATTCTTGTCTTGCTGGTTAGACTCAGTTCGGTATCTCAAGTTGATACACGACACTTACATGGGAGAGATGGGGGGATTAAGGGAGGGATGAATAATGAGATGGAGAAATTGGTCTAACAGGTTGTCGTTTGTTTTAGTTTAAAGCATAGGGTGTGTAGTAGCATGTAGAACAGTGATTCTCAACCCTATTCATTTTAAGCAGCAGCCCCAGTTTGATGTATTGGGGGGCCATGGACCACCATTTGATAAAATCGGGACTGGCAACTTTTCAAAACCTGGGAGTGAGATTTGGTGGCATGGCATGTGCTGTGATTTTCTTAGACTCATTCTGGGTCACAACCACCACACCAAAGACATTATTTTTTAAAGAGTTTCCCCGGTTTCTTAGCATCCAAACCTTACAAGCTTTAAATTGGTAGGAGCTGCAAATCCTGCTATTAGTCTTTGGCAATTGGAACATTTTATTGTAGGCCTATGCTGGGTTATATTGTCCCTTTAAAGAATTCAACAGGAAACTGCACTGTGTCGGCTATTGGGCCTTTAAAGTTATTTCAATTGGTACATTGGTGGCTTATATAATCTTTAAATTGTAAAGATATTTTAAAGTTTAAACAACTTTTTTTTAACTCCCCAAAATGTAAAGCATGTCATTTTAAGGCAGATAAAAATTGAAGAAAAAGAAAGTCATCATTTAGAAGCTGTAGTGACTACTACAGTGCAGTCACTTTTGAGCGGTGGTCACACCGTCTCCATAGCGTGGCCGTGTGTGTAGGTATGTTTGTTTGTATGTGGGTGGGTCTGTATGTAGCCTCAAGCCTGTGTAGTACCTTTTCTGACCACACATGTTAAGGGAGGGGCGCTGTTGTCCAGGCCACACACACACACACACACACACACACACACACGGGGGGGGGGGGGGGGGGGGGGGGGGACCACCGCTCAGTTCACACGGGTGTGATTTTGGTATTTAAACAGCATTTTATGGGTTGGCCAGTTGGCGTAGTGACAATAGATATGAGCTTAATATTGATGCCACTTTAAATAAAGATATGAAAAATGACTGGTTATAATTAGAGATGGGCAATATAATTGATAACGCAATATAGCACTATATTTCATTTGCTCCTGTTTCGCAAAAAACAACAACTCTGTTCCCATTAATAGAAACCAATGGTAGAAGTCCGTCTTCTATAGCTAGTTCGCCTTCCAGTGATTCATCTCAAAATTTCTCAAAAGTTCAAATTCCATGCTTGTCCCCAGGTGTGTCAGAACACAAATGGACCCGACAACTTCTCTCCTATAAAATGTTCACGGTCTGATGTCAACACAGTACAGTTCAGACAACTTTGTCTTAGGGATGCCTCCGATATCAGACAGAAACGTAGATCGGATCGCAGCGAAAATGAACGATCATAAATATGTGCATTTATTTTTGTTTTACTTTATTGTACTTATTATTTATATAGCATATTTAATATACCAGTACCACACCCTAAGGGCGAGAAGCGACCGGTCACGCGGAAACAACAGAGACTGACACAATATGTCCATATATTCCCAGATATGGGCTTAATATTGATGACATCAGGGATCTCCATATATGGGCATAAAAGGGACAAGGACAGAATTCATTTGCAAGTGTGACTCTCTTGGCCATATATGGAGCGTGACATGAGGCGTGACTGACTGAGGGACTGACTGACGCACATTAGCTGCAGGTTTTCATAGTAAATGCGACCTATGGTCGCAATAAATATAAAATGTGTGCTATATTGGATCGGTATTGATTCTGCAATATCGGTAATCGTATCGAAAGTACAAAATCTAGATTGCAGCATCTCTACTTTGTTTGTGGTGTATTCTCATGGACGCACACAAATACACCAAACAAGAACTGGAGCACAACATCTGAACGGTAACCAATCCGTTCGCCCTCCCAGCCATTCGCCCTAATTATTTTCCGCCAACCTCACGCTGACCGCTCGGTGGGCCGGATTATGTATAGTTGTATTTGTTTTACTGAGGATAAAATGAGAAATAAGTTTAGGGTTAGACAGTTTAGAGTTCCATCCAGGCGAGCCAGCCACTGCAAAATAGGACCTAAACTCTGTATAAAATAGCTAATATGACATGAAGAGTGGTGTTAGTAACTAAGTACATTTACTCAAGTCTACACTAGAAACAGATTGGGAGAGTGATTTAGTCCGTTGGTCTGTCTGTTTTTCTCTCTGTCCGTACCCTTACGGACAACACTCAACCCGACGGATTAAAACCGATAAAAACGTACGTAAGCATGAACTAACCGTGGCGAACTTTTGTCAACCGTGGGGGCAGTAGTGAGGAAAATTACTTTTCCTCTGCTCTATGACAGCGGTTCTCAAACTATGTGTCCCAATAAGAAATATATTTTATCAAGAAACGGGGAAAAAAGGAACATCGTTGCAACCACGTGAAGAGGACGCCTCGACTCCTCACACACACACGCGCGTGCACACACACTCAGTCACACCGCCTCTCCTCCAATAGCGAGACAGGTCTACTCAGTGACAGTCAGTGCAGCAATAGTTTTGTTATAATTACTCCGGGTCTGGAGTACCCTCGCGGAGTTGCATTTACCGCGATAACGTTGCCGACAGACAGCAGAACCAGTCCAGACTGTTACCACGTATTTAATACCAAACATCGGGTCAAGAAATTCTGTGGTTCTATATATTTTGGCTAAATGCTTCAGTTTACACGTGTGTGCAGAACCACCTCCATGTGGCGCGCGGCCCCAACGGGAGCAGAATTGGAGTGGAGAGCGGGTCGGCACGTAAATAACGTAGAGGAACTATGCATGTCGACGGATTTACTGTACGTACTCTCATCCAAAACGTACACAAAATCAAACATACGTAACTATAAATGGCCCTTTAGTGGCTGCTAGGGTTGGGTGTAACAATAGGTTACTACAAAAACTGGTGGGTGCTAGAATGAAGTAGGTAGGATTTTGTTAGGGTAAAATAGGAGTTTGCTAGGGTGTACTCTGCTCGTTTCATTTGCACACGTAAATGTATATTTCTGTGTTCACAGTTCTTGCACGAGTGTGTTTGTTTTTCATTTTATTTTACTTCGCCTGTTTTCCTTTTTAAACACAGGAGAATTCAGAGGAGCAACAAGATGTCACCTACCAGTTGCGAGTGACACTGTTTGATTGGACTCACCAGCACTTCTTTGGGAAGACATGGAAGAGCTCCCCCCAGCGGATGAAGAGTGGTCACAAGATACAGTTCAACGAGGTACAATTATGATGTCCTTCCATCGATATAACCTGACAACCACACTTGCATGGCACACAGTACTACGCAGTGATACTGTATGTTATATTTTTATCTGCTCTGACAGGCCTATTTCGATTAAGAACATCTGCTAGATGCCTAAATTGTAAATTGTATTACCAAATTTAAAGCTAGATAGATAGATATACAGACCCCCTTATTGATTCTGCGAGGGAAATTCAGTTGTCATGGAAGTACTGCACTATCTATTTAGAACGGGTTTACACACAATACGACACAATGTTTTAGACTGGTTCCCATGATTTGATGTTGATGTACTGTATAATGCTCCATTCAACAATCCTGAGAAGCTATTGTTCTAAATGTGCATACATTTGATACCTGTCCGCCGTGTCTGGTACTCCAATTACATCTAAAACCGGGGTCGTCGGTTCAAGGCCTGCATGGCCCACAATATGCAGTGTGGACTGGTAGCAGGAGAGGTGCTGGTTCAACTCCTGGGCACTGCCGAGGTGCCCTTGAGAAAGAGACCAAACCCCTAAAACTGCTCCTGGATGTTACTACAATACGTGCAGCCCATCATTCCACCACCTCACTGCATTTGCATCTCTCTGTCTTCTGGGTTTCAGGCGTGGGTGTGTAAAAATTAGATGATAAAGTAGAGGCTGTAAAAGTGAAGAATTATGAAACCCAGCCACCCCTCTTACACCTGGGTACTGTCCAGTATAATCTTGGTCTTTTACTGTTTCCACTATTGGACAAGGACACTGTGACAGTAGTTGTTGAGAGTGGTGAAGTTGATTGTTGTTTTACTTTTTCTGCCCAGGTTTATCGGGTAGGCTACAAACGGGTGTCTCCGCTGTGAGAACTTTCCATCTGTATCTATACCCCAGGCTCTCACAGTTGTTGTGTGTTATGTATTTTTGACTTTTTGTAGGTTTGAACTATCTTGGTTGTCAACAGAGTTTGTAAAAGGCGGAAATTCTCCCATGGTACTTTGTTGAGCGCCATGGGAGACTTGCAATTGCCACCTTTTACAAACTCCGTTCACAACTAAGGGGGAATACAACAGAGATTGTGACACTTTGACTTTCAATCCAGCTCTTTTTAAGAATACCACAGAGAACAAAGTTCTACCAAACTAACAACAGAAAACAAAATACTGCACTATAACAGTACCCAGAGTAAGCACAACAGTCACAGCCATCCATGAGAAATGGCCGCTGCAGATAACAATATATTACGGAATGGAAATGGCAAAACACCACAAATAACCTTTGAGAATAGAATAAAATGCATAATATACATTTTAAAAAAGAAAGAAAGAAAAGAGGGAAAATGTGTTCCTGAGTAAATTAGGCACATATGACTAGGCAGTTTTTTTGGACAAATTCCACGCATAATAAGTGACATGCCCAAAATGAGGACACCAGTGTTGTCTATTATGTGAACAGCATGTTCATTGGGGCAACAGTGGCTTAGGTAGAGTTGTCACTTTGGCATTGGAAGGTTCCCAGTTCGATCCCAGCTCCACCTGCAGTTGAAGTGTCCTTGAGCAACACTGAACCACAACTACTCCCTGGGTGCTGTTCAATAGGCCAATTATTTGTTTACAAACATTGAGACTGAATGCACAGCTGACTGTATCATGTAATCAATTCCCAACAGATCCCCAAACCTGTTGTTTTGGGGAGCACTGGTTATTCAACCTCCTCTTGTGTGCTAGTGAGGTGCTCCCATGGGAGCGCCCTTATCGAGACATATATACTTCATTGCGCAACGGTGTTCCGCGTCAAGAGTAGCTGATATACAAACTCACATCGCGTCACCAATGCAACCCTTCTGAGCTTGGAGGTCTGCGCGCGACACCGTCGCAGGACGGAGCATAAATTAGGCTTCATGGACTGCAGCTGGGCGAGCAGTAGACGCTCTGGTGATCCAGTGGATCGGGTGGGTGATCATGAGGAGCGCTCCCTCTGTTCTGATGACGGTGAATAGAGGTGGGGTTTGAAGGACAACTGTTTTGAATCGCTATTATTGTTTACAATCAACAGAAACTAAGGATTATATTGTGTTGTATTGAGTGAGAATTTACAGTAAAAATCCTACGCATTCTTCCTCCACACTGGGAGAAAAACGGCATCTGAAAGTTTGATGGAATGCATTTTTAAACACGAGTGCCATCCATTGCATCCTATGAACGGTGGGGTTCATTTGGTGCCGACCGGCGTGCGCATACTGGTTTATATCAATGTGACGTGGACCATTAAGGCATCTATAGTAGCCTGGTGGTGCCAGCCTCTATCACACACTTTGTTTTGCACCACCGCCAGGGGGTGGTGTTGTGCAGTCTGGTTTTTACCAGGCTTGTTCAATAGCTGCACAGTGCACACCACTCCTAATAGGATGGATTAACTGCATACTGTAGGATGATTTCCAGTTATGTGCTTTATCAAATATACCCCAACAACTAAAAAAGGACACTATTTATTTATTTATTTGTTTGTTACCAATTTATAAAGGGACCAATGCATTTGAGTTAGAAGATATTATGCAGCAGAAATGGATTTCAGTATTGCTGAACATGATATGGCAACACAGTGGCCAATTTCCTTGATTGGCCAATGATTGTACAGAACATTTATGTTATAATAGACTAATAGTGCTTGTCCATGCATGTAAGTGTGTAATTGTAATAACCTCAACCTGCCAATGTTTCATGCTGTGGTACATTGTGGCTATGTGGACATTGGACAACAGCGATGGCACCAAAAAGCTGGCAGTCGTACACAATAGAGGCTTTGCCATGTTCATAGCTGGCCATTTCACATTAACACCTGAGACCCACTTTAATGTCATGCAGACTCGCAGCTCGAGTACAACTTACCAGAGGTCAGTCCTGCCCTCCTGATAACTAGATAACTAATCTTGTTAGTAGGCTAGCAGAGTTTCTGCTACTAGCTCTGATAAATTCAGTCAATTCACCCAAAGGACCAACTGGCATAATTACTCCAATCAATCACCTTAAACATCATCGCTGCTACCACAGCTATCTTGCAAGGAGCAGCGGTTCATGCACACATTCTGCTTCAAAACCTCATTGCACATAAGTACATTTAGAAAGGCACCCAAGCACATCCCAATTCAGTAGCTCACTTATTTCTCACTTTTATTTCTGGCCCCCTCTAAAGACCTTTGGTTGAATATCACATTAGCATTAATTGCAGAGGCCACTCTTCATCTCATCCTCAATGTAAGACGTGTGCGCGCGCACACACACACACACACACGCACGCACGCACGCACGCACGCACGCACGCACGCAGGCACGCACGCACGCACGCACGCACGCACACAACACACACACACATCTCCATTTCACTTAGAAGACACCCCTGGTTAGAGCAATATTTAGTGGAGAAATGTTACATTTGTTAACAGTCCAGTGCTTTTCTGATTGTGTTAAGCACGCTTTATACTTTCACATGATGGTGTCGATCACATGACAGACGCTGAAAATAACTATCAGCTCAACACGTTACAATGTGAGGCGCTGTGAGCTTGTAGATCGGCTAATTCACAGACCAGCACATCTGGTTTTGATGGTGTTCCTTGAGGTGTTTGGCTTGAGTGCGTAGCACCGCTTAATGTAAAATACAATGTGTAACCTACAATAAGCCAATGAAATGGCTTCAACAGTGTATTTAGAAACTTGCATTTCATTCAATTTCTAATTTCCTGTTCATGCTGTTAAATGCTCTGCTGAGCGGGTGTTCATGGAGCCATCATTATACGCTTTCTCTTTTAATATAGCTGATGGCACCGCAGAAACTGGAGTGTTAATTTAAATCGACACTCCAGTTCTCATTGCATGGTTGTTGTGATGTTTAGTTTAGTTTATTAAGGATCCCCATTAGTCTACACCGTAGTGGAGACTATTCTTCCTGGGGTCCAAGCATAAAGCATCACAATACAAAGAAAAGAAAATGCAATACAGTATTATATTAAATCATATACATCCTTTCCATGATGTGGCTGTTGGTTTCATCACGACACCTTGCGCAGTTTGTTAAAAAGAAAGTTCTAGACCACTGTATTCATACAGTATATAATTGCATTGAATCTTATTATTACATCCTGTGAAGCTGTGAACTGGATTGCATTGGTTCCTGCATGCTCCAGACTGAAGTCCAATGTCTAATGCTTGCTGTTCAATGCTATGCAAAGTAAACAAACAGCTTAATACAGATACACACATACTGTGTGTGTGCGTGTGCGTGTGCGTGTGCGTGTGCGTGTGTGTGTGTGTGTGTGTGTGAGATATATATTCTTTTCCTTTCATGTTACCGTTTCACGATATTTTGAAGGTGGCCTTTTTGTCTATGATCACTGAAAAGAAGATACAAAAGAAACAGGCTTTGATGTCAAAATGTATGATGTACACTTTGAGAGAGGTGCTTTGATGATGAAATTTCCAATTACTTCTTGAAAAATCACAAAGGGAACTTTATAACGTGTTATGATGTGAAACACAAAAGACAGGTTTTGACTCATGCGCTGGAATTATGCCGTCAGTTTAGTCTGTCTTCTTGGTACAGAGTGCACTTGCTGGGACCTTCAGTCATAATAGCTGGGAGGTTCGAGTTGGGTTCAGTGTCTTTCATTGTCGTCTCATCAACAAAGGATGGATTTCGATGGGCGTCGTCTACTCGTCTTCGCTGTACAATCCAATATCTTATCCTTTATAGCCTGCCATGCTTGTTAGCCTTTACAGGTTAGGTCCACTGAGCATGCATGCTCTTTTATTACAACGCTCCTGAACCTAACATGTCTATCTGGGTTGGGAGAAGCACAGGGAGAACATGTTAACTCATTACAGAAAGTCTCTGCTAAGTGCTAACCAGTGAGCCACTGTTATGAGCATACCTAAGCCAAATGAATATCCAGTCTTGATGATTATTGCAAACATCTGGGCCATCAAAACAACTGTGTTGATGAAATTAACCTCCAAAGGCTGAAACTTGTGAAATAAGACTTCAGCCAGCGATGTTATCTGGATGCAGAATCGGACGCCCCATTACAGATCCAATCCTAATTGTACAGTGATGTTATCCAAAAACTGAAGATAGGAGCAGTCCCGTTTAGCCAGTTCAGAGGCAAAACCTAAATCCCCTGAAGTTCAGCCTTTTACATTACCATCTTGTCTTGTAACTGCTGTGATCAAACTCTGCATTTTGCCTTTAATGTCTAATTCAGGGCTACTTAGAACGGAATTTGTTTCCAACCAATGACTCGCAGACACAATTAATTTAGATTCACATGCTTCGTTAAAGATGACATGGGGGCGAGGGGGGTCTGTGTCATTCATCAATGGTAATTGTACTTGAGACCAAGAGGCCACATAAGGACAGATATCTGTGATGCTTCATCATAATAATGTTGTAATGATCATAATAACTGTTAAAACTCACTTCTTCACAGTTAAAGTTATCAGATTCGCAACTACAGTAATTTGTTACTTGCTGATGTACTTTTGGTGCAAACTAAGGCTGTCTGTCTGAATGGCAAAGTCTGAAAATGTAATTTAGCAAGTGTAGCTTCTTTATTTGAAATAAAACAATAACACAATAACTGGCTGTTAGACCATTAAGCCCTACTTTCTACATAATTATACAGTACTATACTACAATACTACAATACAAAACAACTAATGAAAACGAATAATAACAAGCTCATAGATCTGCTAATGTCACTATTTCTGAAATTGTGTTTATAACTAAAAGAGGGACATCACGTTGACAGATGGTTAACATAGTCATCATGGTTGTTTTAAAGTTAGACAGTGCAGATATTAATCATTTGTGAAGGTGTGAATGCCTCTGTATCTGTAACATCCAGTACTGTATGATAACTGTGGCCTAACCTGCTTTACAAAGTCATTCAGTTCAGGGCGAACACATTCATTATCAAATTTGTGTTAGAGGTAAGACCCTGAGTCCATATCGAATTAGGATATCTTTGTAACATACTTTGTGGAGCTGCTCCATAGACAACGAGCAGGAAATTATTCAAGGAATATATTTTTATACCTAAATGAGCTTCTTTTGTTTCCCCACCAGTGAAGTGTTATCAACTGTGAACCAGAACACCCTGATCCTGAGACAATCCCTCTGGGTGCTCACCCAGTCCCACCTTGACCTTGAAGTTTACACTTCATTCTCTATTGGGAATATATTTTCTAAACTAAACTGAGTTTGAGCAGCTGGTTATATGCATGTTTTTCTGTCAATCAAATGGAAAAAAGAAAGAAAAAAGCTGGTTGTTAGCAGGCGTTGGGAAGGTTCTTTCAAAATGTAATAAGTACTTAAACTTAAACGTAATAACTTACATCACATTATTACTTTTCTTTGTCAAGTAAAGTAAAGTTATCTATTATATATATCAAGATTCAATTTATCCCCTGAGCAAGCAGACAGGCTCTATTAGATAAATGGAAAACATGTCAGCACTTACGCACCAGTAAGATAAACGACTGTCAGGTTGCATGTAAAAATCCCCCTGATGGTGGCGCTAAATGGGACAGATCCATGTTGATAATATGACTCTAGACATACTGTATAACGCTTTGCGTGATTTTATGGCAAAATCTGTAGGAGCAGTGTCTAAAAATGTGTTTGAAAAAATGGGGCTGATGGTGGCGCTAAATGGGACAGATCCATGTTGATAATATGACTGTAGACATACTGTGTACCGCTTTGCGTGATTTTAGGGCAAAATCTGTTGGAGCAGTGTCCAAAAATGTGTTTGAAAAAATCGGCCTGATGGTGGCGCTATATGGGACAGATCCATGTTGATGACATGACTCTAGATAAACTGTGTAGCGCTTTGTGTGATTTTAGGGCAAAATCTGTAGGTGCAGTGTCCAAAAATGTGTTTGAAAAAATCGTCCTGATGATGGTGGCGCTAAATGGGACAGATCCATGTTGATGACATGACTGTAGACATACTGTCGCTTTGCGTGATTTCAGGGCAAAATCTGTAGGAGCAGTGTCCAAAAATGTGTTTGAAAAAATCGGCCTGATGGTGGCGCTATATGGGACAGATCCATGTTGATGACATGAGTCTAGAGTAGTGTGTACCGAGTTGCGTGATTTTAGGGCAAAATTTGTAGGAGCAAAAATGTGTTTTGAAATCGGCCTCATGGTGGCGCTAGAAGAGGGCCATGTGAGTGACGTGACGTGACGTGACGGATAGATGGAGGGACTGACTGACATCCGGTGGAGGTTTTGATAGTAACTGCGACCTGACGGTACTGGGTGTATTTAGACAAATCCAATTAAAGTCAAATTACTGTATGTGCATGGTAGATAACCAGTAAGACTCCCTAATCGGGAGATAAGCGACCGTCAGGTTGCAGAGTGATTTTAGGTCCAAAAATGTGTTAAAGAAAGGGTTAGGGTTAGGGTTAGAGAGGGTTTTTAGCTTTTTGGTGGGGGTCCCTGGGGGTTCCTGGAGCTGCGGGGGTCCCTGGAAGGGTGGAGGTTGTGGATTGGCAGAGAAGGATTGTGTGTGGAAAATTTCACATGGATAGGGGCAATTATGTAATTTCGTAGTTTTTTAGCTTTTTGGTGGGGGTCCCTGGGGGTCCCTGGAGCTGCGGGGTCCCTGGAAGGGTGGAGGTTGTGGATTGGCAGACAAGGAGTGTGTGTGGAAAATGTCACATGGATAGGGGCAACGATGGCGGAGATATGAGTAGGGCAAAAGTGTGACGTGACAGACAGGCGGTGGAGGTTTTGATAGTAACTGCGACCTGACGGTCGCAATAATTAGAAGTTGAAAATAATAACTAAAAAGATGCAATTCTGAGAAGTGTGGTTGCAGTGATGCGAGTCACGAGGAATCCACTGTGAAATTAATTCTGTCTAACCGTTTATATTATATATTATGATGTCAAGTGAAGCATGACCAATCCTGTCATTATATTGTCCAAGATATCCGGCCAGACCGGCCAACTTCAGTCATAAGGTTAACAAAAAACAGGTTCACTGTGTCTCAGAACACTAGTCGTGATCTGAGACACCTCCTCAGCACTCCTGCACACTCCAATCACATCAGTAATCCTTTTTAATTGACCATCAAAGAGTCATGGTGAGCAGTTTTGCCAACATACTCCTCCATAAGCAGAAACACAGACTCGCTCTCCTTTCATCATTCTGTGTTATGTTCTTTTGATTGATTTGAACAAGGTTTTGGCAGCATATAGCCACAGATTGATGACCCACTATAATAGTCAGAGCCTATGTAAAAACACTCTCTGCATCCCAATAAGCATTCCAGTCCTATTAGCCATCCAGGGTAACAATATGAACCACATGATATCTTATCAGGGTGATGAAGTGGGCCTGCCCCTCTCTGTGTCGTGCTGCAAGAGCCACAAACGCTTCTTATATTATATTGGATTTGGCCCGATGCACTCGCATTCATGTTGGTGTTTATGAGTGGCAAATTGCTGTTTGATATCCAAATAATGTCAGTGGGGGGATTCTATCCTGAGCTACACGGGAGCGTGTTGGAAGATTGCAACCACCAACACCCCCCTTACCCCACCGCCCCCTCCCCGTCAACCATGATGGATTGGTTTTAATATCGGGTGAAAAGAGAGAGATGTGCAAAAACAACCAAAGTGATTAAAGAGGGGAAGAGAGAGAGAGAGCTCCTACTAAATTTGTTTTTACCTCGTTCTCTCTCCCTCTCTCTCTCTCTCCCTCCCTCTCTCTCTCTCTCTCTCTCTCTCTCTCTCTCTTTCTCTCACTCACAATCTCTCTCCCGCGCTCTCCCTCCCACGTCTGTATTCCGCTGTCTTCCCAGACACAAGATGCTGTCATGGCAGTGAGGACGATGTGTGCTGCTTTGTGTGCCGTATGCTTCAGGAGTTGTTTTGAGTTGTCAAGCGAAACCTATAATAAAGCGTAGAGCTTCACTTGGAAACGCAGCTTCACTCACGTCCATTCTTGATGCTGTTGTGGGTCTTGTAAACCCCCCGCCCAAAAATAAATAAATAAATAAAAAAATACCAGTAATTTTGCCTCGAAGCATAGCTAGCACTGTCTGGTGATGAAAAATGCACACAAAAAGAAGCTGTTTACTTAACTGCATAAAAAATATGAAATGACTGACTCTTATTGCCAATCACAGGTATGTGATGGTGGATATTTGCAAGGCCAGGATCCTAGTGTCATACCAAGCGTTGGTGTAAATAGTGCATTTATATATCGCTTTTATCCAAGGCGCTTTACATAGATTGTGCATTACATTCACCCATTTACACACACATTCATACACCGATGGTGGAGGAAACCATGCAGGGCACCAACCTGCTCACCGGGAGCAACTAGGGGTTCAGAGTCTTGCTCAAGGACTCTTCGACATTAACTCAGGGGGAGCCCGGATTTGAACTGGGAACCCTTCGTGCTCTAATGACTGTTTCTCTACCCCTGAGCTATGCCGCCCCGGCCGGTATCATGATGTAAGCAACAGTCGGCTCTCGAGATTCTTCCACTGTGCCTCCTTGAAGACAATGAAAATTCTGTGCATCCACTGCACTAAAGTTGATGCACAGAGTGGGAGAGTTGTTGTTGGTTCATCTTGTAAGGGGCATGCGTTCTGTTCCTAATCACTGGTTCTATCCTTTCCTCTCTGTCATTACCTGGTCCCCCAGGCCCCAGTACAGTGGTATAAAGTAGATTTACTTAAGTACTGTACCTAAGTACAATTATTGGTATTTGTACTTTACTTGAGTATTTCCAATTTCCAATACTTTTACTTCTACTCCACTACATCTTCCAAATATTGTACTTTTACTCCAATACATTTTTTTTTTAAACTTTAGTTACTAGTTAGCAGATATAAATGATTATATTCTAAATTAATCCACTTTTGAGTAAAAAAATTGAGTAGGTCTACTTTTTCCAACACTGCCCCAGTACCACTACTTGGTGTGTTCAATAAATTCTCCAGGTAATTTGCTAATTTCCAATGCCTACTCTTTCCTGCTTCATTCCAAGCTAAAGCAGTGCCAGCTTTGTTCAGCAGAGGGCACTGTTGTGTCACTGGTAGCGTTGGGCGAGAGAGTTCTGACTGAGAGACTGTGGAGGAGGCAGAGAGCAATGTGCATCTCTCCATATTATCTCTCACTCTGATCTCTCCATTTTAACCACCAGCATTCGTAGGGAGCTGCTGGCTTCATCTCATATGTACAGTGCTGTTAGGCAGTCGGCCTGACTTCATAAAAGTGGACGCTATTTGTTTAACCCCGTTTTTCTAGGTCATTGAATAGGGCCTGTTGGTGTGATGCAAGTGGCACGCACGCACGCACGCACCCACGCACGCACGCACGCACGCACGCACACACACACACACACACACACACACACACACACACACACAGACACACACACAAAATAATAGAGACAGATATTTTGAACATCGGTCGTACAACTTCTCCAGTTCAGCTTTTTGAACAGTGACTTTCTGAAGAACTTTGTGGCGGGTTTCACAGGAAACAATGTACCATACTTGAGCTCCGACTAGTGCATGAGTGGCAGACATCAGCATTATCCAGTTGAAGCAAATTTGCCTGTAGCATCTGGCACGCGTTGTTGGTCTCTGCGCAGCCGAGCGTTGTCAGTGATGGCTGAAAAACCCTCCAGACCTCATCTCCTCTTACAGACAAATCATCCCCAATGATATCTGATGTGCGATCCTGCACTGGTTTGATATGACAGCTCCACAGTAAAATCCTTTCAGCTGTTCTGCCCATGTGAGATTCCGTAGTGGACTCTGATTGGTGCTCTTCTGCCCACGTGAGCCGCTAGTGGACTCTGATTGGTCCGTGAAAACTGTCATGGCGGAGTCAGACTCGACTCGAATTCTTTTAATAAACAATACAATAGTGCCGTTTCATTACGTTTTAATACCATTTTGCACTAACGTAAACATGCAGTCATATAATATGTTATGAGAAATAACGTATTTTTGCAATGTCACGCCGCGTCGCCGTCGGCGACACACGGCGACACACGGGGCTGTGTATGTGTGTGTGTGTGTGACGTCAATAGGCTTTACCCCGCCCCCGCTGAAGTAGAATCTCCGTCCCCAGGCTCAGACTCAATCCCAAAACGAAGTGTGTGATTGAGTCTGGCGCTTGCAGTCAGGCTAATACCGAGCAGGGTCCGGGTCGCACCCTCGGGTATTTGGGGGGTCGGGCTTACCCGATGACTTCTAGTGCTCACAAACTTTCACTTTTGGACTGAGTAGTTTCTGTCTACACACTGTCTCTCAGAGGAGGACTGGATGGTTTGAAAATGTGCTGACTCATGCCATCATCGATGGTCGTTTTTCAAACAAGATTAAAAAAATATTGTCTTTATTGATGCAATCAAAAATATTGGGCTTCTATTTTAGTATGCTAACTTTCCAGGAAGAGAAAGGTTGTAGTTTCCTTTTTCTTTTAAAGGGTGTTGCAGTTTCTATTAGCTTGGAATCCCAACAGATTTTTAGGCAGATTAAATGAACTATCCACAGGTCACCGGCTTCGACTGCTCTCTTCGCATTCAATCCGACTTTTTCACCATTTCTCAGACGTTTGAATGCAGAGAATATGCACTGGGTATCCACGGAGGAGTATCCTCCGTGGATACTTTGAAGTACGCATGCGCCGATATCTCTCGCCTTGAATATTATTCCCCTCAGGGGAATCGAACCCAAACCGTGGGTTTGTTGCATCCGTGCTCTACTGACTGAGCTAATGAACGGATGAAGTGACTCCTTTTTTGTGCATTTATCTATCACGTGGATAGTGGGGTAGATGTTGATAGTGAGGGACTGAATATTTACTATTCTGTCCATAACGGCACATAACTCGGTAACGCGGCTGAGTGGGATTGGGCGCCGTTCCCACCGTTCGTCGCGGCAACTCGGCTCGCTAGCGCTCGCCTCGGTGGCGACTCACGGGGGTCATCGGCGCCCAATACCGCGCCGCTCCGTCGGGGTCAGTGGCGTGTAGCGTTACACTGGGGAACAGAGCACACTTGGCATCTGGTTCGAGGCTGGGAGTCACCTCAGGTTTTATTTTTGCGCTCCTCTGAGGTTGACCACTAGATGTCGACATTTTACTACTAATATCTCTGCATTGGTGAGTTATTGGATACTGAATATCCAAGTATCCTGGATACTTTCTGCATTGAAGAGTCTGAAAGCACGTGAATATTTCGCATTAAGTGCGTTGATATCATTAGAAGCAGGTGCACAGGTACAGTTGATAGCATTATGAGAGGACCAATTATGTGAAGATAAGGTGGAGTGTTCCATTTATACTTGCTTAAACCCTATTATATATCACTGAGTGAGATCCCCTGGTGTCTGTCCTTGGCCCACTCCTTATTTCCCTCTACACCAAATCGTTCCACTGAAAATAGCCTATTCACAAGCTCACAAAAGCTTAACAAGTTTGTTACGCACACCTTAAAATAGGGCACACTATAGGGTTCATGTGGTAATCTCGGTGACAAAGAATTCTCTCAGTGCCCTCACTACCTTCCTGTGTCCACCGTCGAATCCCCAATGTCCCGCTGTAAATGTACCGACCGTGTGAAAAACCACTGCTTTAAAAGCCACATGATGGATGGACACACAACGCCCTGTGGTAAGGAGCGGGCCTTCAGCCACGCCGTTTAACCCATTTAGGCCTAGAATTAGAAGGATTCAAAAGACACTTATAGAATCGGGTCAAAATTCTAATGTTCACGGCTTTTCAAAAATAGCAGATCTACGAGCTCGCAGCGCGGCACTCGGTGCCGCGCTGTGAGCTTGTATATCTGCTATTTTTCAATAGTTAAAGCATAAAATAATGATACACAAAATGTGTACCCGTTCTAAATGGGTTAATTCCTTCTCCCTGTTGACGTGCCACACTCACAGATATACACGTCAATTATAAATGCGGACAGTAGGGGCACAAATGCTGAGATGCCTGGCTGGCTGAGGAACTGATCAATATTTCAGTTCCTGGGGGAACAAACATCGAGTGGAACAGCTGCTCCTTAACAGCTTTACACGCTGGAGCGGTGTGCCACGTAATCCAGCACCATACTGTGTGTGTGTGTGTGTGTGTGTGTGTGTGTGTGTGTGTGTGTGTGTGTGTGTGTGTGTGTGTGTGTGTGTGTGTGTGTGTGTGTGTGTGTGTGTGTGTGTGTGTGTGTGTGTGTGTGTGTGTGTGTGTGTGTGTGTGTGTGTGTGTGTGTGTGTGTGTGTGTGTGTGTGTGCCAGTGCACACGTGAGATCGTGGGAGTTTTAGAGCCATAAGATTCAGAGCTACTGACAGTGGACAGAGATGAGAGTAGCAAGTAGAGAGAGAGAGAGAATGTGTCGTACACTTGATTCATTTTTCCCCACCATCTCTGTCTGTAACTCTTCCTGTCTCTTCCTTTCTCAGTCCATTTCCGTCCTGTACTTCTCAAAAACACACACACACACACACACACACACACACACACACACACACACACACACACACACACACACACACACACACTCCCTGGAGTCTATCTGGACTAGGTGTGGGGATGAATGGACAGAAAGAGATGGAGAGATGGAAAGAGAGAGAGAGAGAGAGAGAGACTTTACTCTCTTCTATCCTGTCATTCCGAATGTGGCTCTGACTCTGGCGTTAGACACGTCAATCCTACCTTAACCTGTCTCGAATCTGAACGTCGACAGTACCTCACCAATCCTGGCCATTCTTCAGACACACACACACACACACACACACACACACACACACACACACACACACACACACACACACACACACACACACACACACACACACAGAGAGAGAGAGTCAGACTCAGAGTTCTGCTATTCAGTAATTTGATGCCACTCTAGCTTTCCTCGGGTTAGTCCCTGACACATGGACTTCCACGCGTTGGATTGATATCGTGTCAGGTGTCAGCCGACCTTTACCAAACTCCGTAGTTGGAGCTTGTTAGCTGCCGGTTACCCTGGGCTGTACTGTGTGCTTGGGTTGATGGGAGTGTGATATGGGTGAGCGATCAGCAGCACAGGTGCTAATGGAGGTGCTTCCGCGATTAGCGGTCGATCATGTTTGACGGGGAGCCGGGGGATGTTGGACTTGTTGCCACTGGCGGTAGCTTGGGACCGCCTGAAGGAAGTGAGGCATTTCTCACTTTAATTCGTGCTCACCTCGGTCACAGTCGCTCCCTGGAGTTTTTTCACCTCTCCACTACTTCAGGTTTCACCCTTGACTTACTTTTGACCTTTTGTTCTTTGTTCTGCACACACACACACACACACACACACACACACACACACACACACACACACACACACACACACACACACACACACACACACACACCGTCAGTCTTAAGACAAGTTTTGAGACCTCTGTGGGGGTCTCGACCCGCACGTTGACTGCCGCGTCTAGACTCACAGATTGACAACAACCTCAACAGATATATTTGTGTTTATAGGTGTTATAAAGTTGTAAACAAACTGGGATTGTCTTTGCATGATTTATGCTTCTGATGCACCCTCAACGTGAATAACGATCTAAAAACAACGTGTCGCGCATAGGGGTGGCTCGGTATCGACATTTTGTTATCGCGGTTACCGTCTTCCCATTTACCGCCGGTATTGCGGTAATTACCGCACCCCCGTATCTATCAATTAATAGGTTCGGCGATAAGCCAAAATATTCCAATCATCTGCCCAGAATTTGCCGCTCCACAGCCCGAGTTATACATCCCCGTACAGCACAGCGGGTCTGTTTTGAAAGGAGCAGATCTACAAGCTCACAACACGTTGCATCCGCGACGCGTTCTGAGCTTTAGATCTGTGCAAGCCTCAGTAGCAGCCTACGTTACTATAGTAACCTGACAGTGCACAGATCTACAATCTCGAACGCGTCGCGGATGCAACGTGTTGTGAGCTTGTAGATCTGCTCCTTTCAAAGCCAGACCCGCTGTGCTGTACAGGGATGTATAACCCGGGCTGTGGAGCGGCACATTCTGGCTGCCCCCGACAGGTTTTGGTTAGTTACAAGACTTGACACAAAAGGTTGTAAAATCGCCGACGTTGGAAAAAGTAGAAGCTGGTTTCATTTTCGGTTTTAGTCCTCGCGGCTCGCTCTCTGTCCGTATGAATAAAAAAATCACACCCGTGTGAACTGAGCGGTGGTTCCCCCCCCCCTTCCCCCCTGTGTGTGTGTGTGTGTGTGTGTGCGTGTGTGTGTGTGTGCCTGGTCTGGCCTGGCCTGAACAACAGCGCCCCTCCCTTAACATGTGTGGTCAGAAAAGGTTACTGCAGGGCAGGCTACAGACAGACAGACAGACACGCAGACAGACAGACAGACAGACAGACAGACAGACAGACCCACACACACGGCCACGTATAGGAGCGTTGTGACCACCGCTCAAAAAGAATCTGCCACAAGGTATGTATAAACATACTTGTGTCATGTGGATATTATGGAGAAAGTTTAACGCTGCTGCCTGCTACGAGACAGCTGCTCCAGTCAGTGTCCAGCGGGGATTTCTCTGTCTCCGTGTGACGGCAAAACCTATAGGGTCTAGCGTTAGTTTCATTTTCGATGAAAAGGAAACTGATGGCCCATTAAGCTTCCAAACATGTGGTACGCGGCCCAGAGCAGAGCGGCATGGAGCGCATGCGGTCCTTGCTTCTCCCCCGTTTTAAAACTCGCTCGTTCTCAATAAAAAATTGCCTCTTTATTGTCTTTTTTGACCGCGGTAAGGACCCTGACACCGCGGTAGGCCGCGGTATACTGCGGTACGGCGGTACGGCGGTTACCGTCCCCAACCCTAGTCGCGCATCAGAGTATTGTTTGTGGAGAGGACCAGGCTAAGCATTTCAGGGTTGCGTGAGCAAGCCGCGAGTCAACCTGCGTGTCGAGTGTGTGTCGAGTGTGTGTGTATATATATACATATACATACATACATACGTACATACGTACATACGTACATACTAACACACACACATACATATACGAGCCCTAAGCCAGAAAAAAGCCATATCAACGATGAGGTGTACCATGTTTCTGTGTGTCGGTGTGTGTTGTTGCATGCCAGATGAGTCACACCAATGGGCGCATTAGCACCCTCCAAAAATTAAAGTAGGTGTTTTCTGTGGTGCATTGAACCAGGCCTTGTTCCTAATACCTAATACTGTGGTGCATTGAACCAGGCCTTGTTCCTAATACCTAATACTGTGGTGCATTGAACCAGGCCTTGTTCCTAATACCTAATACTGTGGTGCATTGAACCAGGCCTTGTTCCTAATACCTAATACCTGTGGTGCATTGAACCAGGCCTTGTTCCTAATACCGGGGCATGGAATGCACGATCCCCAGCAATTTAGACACAATGGAAACAAAACAACAACCCGAATGCGGCGATGGAACTTCCCTAATTAGCAAATGTGGGCCACGTTTGCAGTGGGTCCCCATGAGAATTCTACTACTCATATTTGGCTTGATGATGGTTGATGTTTATGTAATTCTTTCTTTTCCATTTCCTGTTTAACTCATACCCTGCCAAGCCCGAGGAACCCGAGAATTTTGGGATGTCCCTCCCTGCCACGCCCGAGGAACCCGAGAATGGCCGCCATTTTGATTTTTTTGATTTTTTTTTTTTTTTTTTTTTTTTTGACCCCAAAAACGTTAGTAGGCATGATAGCGATCGCGAAATTGCTTGTTTAACCCCCATACAACCCCCATACAACTCAGGTAGCAGGTAGCAGACCTCCAAGCTCACAACAGTGTAAAACATAGTGGCTGCTATCTCATGAATGCCTGAACGGATTTCCATTCGGATTCTTTTGTTTGAAAGCTGTGAGCAATGTGGACACACGTGGTGCATTATCTAGGCATGGGTGTGCATGATCCGTGCACTATGAATTACATGGAAGTCTATGGAGACAGTTTGGCAGGATTGGAGTACGAAGGTATTGTTAAATGGCAGCAAATGAGTTAACGGACAACGCTGAATGTCCAGGGTCATTATTCCTTTCAGATGCACACAGGCAAATGTCAATGCAGACGTGTGTTCTTAGTAGCAGGGCCCGTCAAATCAATACTCAAACAGACACGTATGCCAAATAGAGGCTGACCTGTCCTCCTAACTAGTACACGGTGACATTATCGGCCAGGAGGAAAGGACAAGCACAGCGGTGACATCCTCTATCCCTTTCATTTCTTCTCTGCTTTTCTAACCACGCTCCCATCTCTATTGGGCTGCTGACAGTCACTGAATTTCACATGGAGAGGATTTGTCGCACCGATAGCCACTGGTTCCTCTATGCCTGTCAAATGACTTATTCCCCTTTTTCCTATCCTTCCTCCACCTCCCACCCCCCATCTCTCTCTCTCTCTCTCCTCGGTGTGACGGAATGGTAGGAAAGTCACATTCTTTGGGGTGAAATGATGAACTGGGGATTCGGTAGTGTAGCATGACAAAATACTTAACCCATTCAGAACGGGTACACATTATTGTGTATCATTATTTTGTGCTTTAACTATTGAAAAATAGCAGATATACAAGCTCACAGCGCGGCACCGAGTGCCGCGCTGCGAGCTTGTAGATCTGCTATTTTTGAAAAATCGTGAAAATTTGAATTTTGACCCGATTCTATAAGTGTCTTTTGAATCCTTCTAAGACTTTTTGAAAAACCTATGTTTCTATGTCAGCAATCTGGCTAGCCATCGTCAAAGAAAAGGTCCCTTTCACTTAACTGGAGCTCAGTTCTGTTCTTGAGAGACTCTTATGTCAGTGGTTCTCAAACCTTTTCATGTGAAGGACCCCCAAAATTACATGCATTTGGCCACGGACCCCATCTCAAAATATCTAGTTCCAGGGACCCCCCTGAAGCAGAATTTGAGTTACAAACGTTCGCTTTGAAAATACATATAGTCAAAGATTTGCACACATTTTCACGACTTTTTCAAAAATAGCAGATCTACAAGCTCGCAGCGTGGCACTCGGTGCCGCGATGTGAGCTTGTATATCTGCTATTTTTCACTGGTTAAAGCATTCAATAATTCTAACCTTATTCGATTTTTTGAGGATATTCTAAAATAGACGATCTACATGCTTGAAAAGTGTCACATTGTGACATGCTGTGAGCTTGTAGATCAGCTATTTTAATAGAATTTTGATGAATGGTGGTGGTGGTTCCACGGTCAAATCCATTTTGTTGATCATTGACATGAAAATATTTGAGAGTTGCTGTTCTAGACAGATTGCCCCTTCGGCTATGCCCTTAACAGAAAGCACACACAAGGTCATCAACAATTGTATGGCCTAACAGAGGTTTTCACAATGTGAGTTGTGCCTCCCCAATGAGATGCCAGAGCATTGCAGGGTAGGTGCAGAGAGATGTGAGGGTGATGGGGACAGCCTGTCATTTCTCATTGTGACAGTGAGAGAGACAAGAAAGGTGGGAGGAGAGGCTCAATCCCATTTGAAACCGGGCCCGGCTACAGGAAGTACTTTACCATAGCCTTATTTACCTGTACGTGGTATTTTCTTTTACAAGGTTAGCCACCAGGGAGCCCATTACTGTACTTGAACTATCAGTTGAAATTGACTCGGTGGTGCTGACATCACTCTCCCTCTCTTTGTCTCCCTGCAAATTGGCCGTGGCACATAGGCCTTTCAAGCATGGAGGAAGATGGAAGTCAGGACTCGACATGTATTAATGATGTGCAATTCAGTGTGATAATTATCAATATTTTATAGACTGTGTTGACTTGGTGCAGAACTGTAGCTTTCTGCATTATTCATCACATTTGGTCAAATTGCATTTTTATCTGAGCTTTGCCGAAAGACTTTTAGTTATTTTTGCAGCATTTACTCTTTAACATCTTCTACTGAGACGATGACTCTTTCACAAAAGTCTCACTGAATCTATTTAACCTTTTGTATTATTGCATGGTTTGGAACTACAGTCTTTACATTAAGAACAGACTTGGAAGTCTTGTTAAAATGGCCTGCACGATCTCAGGGAAGAGGTTCTGGACATTTTAAGTTCAGAAGGTCCTTATGCAGTGCACTGCGGAAAGGAGTTCCATTGAGTACAAATTGGATGACTAAAATACTGAATACTTGAGGCCTTTCTTATTTGCTATTCAGCTCATAATAGCTGTTTTAGCTTTAAAAGAGAAGTGTGTCAGGGTTCACTTGAAACCCTGTTTCTATTCATCTTATACAATATATACATGTGCAGAACAGACAGTGACACTGACACATACACAATACTCATGACATGTGCATGAATACATTTGGCTACAGCAGCTAGCTATAGCTCATATGAATGCTTGACTTAGTCGTGTAGACATGTAGAGCCTGCATCCAGGTGCCAGGTAGCTGACACTGGTGCTTCTGGCAGAGTGCAGCAGCTGTATTCTGTTGGGTATCCTCCAGGGGGTCTGCCAACAACGTCTGGTCAAATGCAGCTCAATGGTTTTGGAAGCTCTCTGTGCACAGAACCACATCTCACGTTGCCGCCCCTTTGTCTCGGCTCCCCCTCCAGGCTCGAGCACAGGCCCACGTGCCCGCAAGTCGAGTGTTTGAATGACCACCTCAAGGACGCGTGAAGAATCAGCCTCGCCATTTGCTTTGTGTCACCATGTGTGAGAGCTGCTGCATAATTGCTTGTTTGCCACCAAGAGCCAGGAATTGGTGTCCATGAAATCAATTTTCTTTTCTTTCCTCCTTTTTCCCCTCCCCACAGCGCATTCATCCAACATATCTTTAAAGGACCACAGTGGTTGTAATGCATGTTTAACCCATTGACTTTGAGTCACAGTATACTTAACATTATTCCCGACATTGTGTGTGTGTGTGTGTGTGTGTGTGTGTGTGTGTGTGTGTGTGTGTGTGTGTGTGTGTGTGTGTGTGTGTGTGTGTGTGTGTGTGTGTGTGTGTGTACATACATACTGTACAGACAGTACATACATACATACATACAGTACATATTGTACTTACTTAATACTCATCGTTACCTATTTTGTTTAATTCCAACTTTGAGCCAATACACCCTCTATAAAAATCTCAGCTTCTTAAGCTGATTCTGTCATCGTAAATAAGTCATGGATGTTTTAATTAAATTCATAAAACAGTCTGTTCTCCAAGGACTATTTTTGTCTTGAACTTTCAAATCAATTTGTGCTTTCCATAAGCCGGACAGACTGGCTGACTATAGCCGGTCCATATCCTTGAGGGACGAGTATAGCCTGAAGCCTGATTAATTCACCAAAAAAATGACATACTTGCTGTTGACTGATTTAAAGTTATACCATGTAACTTTTTTTATAAAACAAATCTTAAAATTGTCCTAACTGTTAAATCGCTAAAGTTTTAGAACCCCCACTCCGTTATTTTCAGCTTCTAAAGCCTTCTCTTTATATGTTTTCTATGATCCCTACCGGGGACCGGTTTTCGTGGCAAAATTGCGTCATCACACTACCGGCCAATCACAGCGAGGGTTATACACTGCCGGCCAATCACAGCGCATCTTGGAGTGGGGTCGCTAGGGCGGCCATATTTGTAGTCTCCCGTGTGTCTCTATACTCGGGTGCACGGTGAAGCATGGGTGAAGGAGTGTATCTCCGGAATGGCTGAACGCACAGCAACCAGGGACCCCTCAAAAGATAGATCTCGGCGAGGTGGAGGCAGACGCGGGGGTGTGAGAACCTAAAAACGGCCACTGACCACAAGTTGAGCAACTTACACAGTATAGCTTTAAGAAAACATAATAAAAATACAAATAAAGAATTGGTTTCCTCTGCCTGCTGTCAGTGTGACACAAGCTCCTGGAATATGCTGATTGACCTAATAGTGTGCAATATTAGGACTGTAATTTATCACTAGTAAGACGCCTCAGGGCAACAAGCGGCGAGGTCGCGCCATGTGATGATGTCTTGGCCATCTGGCCAGTGATACCCATATACTGTATGGAGATCCATGTACTGTATATGGAGATATGCTGTGAGAGCCCAAACATGCTTACTCAGTTATTTGTTATGTGAAAGTCCTATGACGTCTTTGACATCTGACATCATACATACGATCCCTTTTATGCCCATACATGGAGATCTGTGCGATCGCAGTTTAGTATGTGATCGTCTCATAGCATTAATTTCACATCCATTACTAAATACCTCAAAGCCTTTTTAGGATGTGGTTTTGATCAAGTCAGCCATCCCGAAATAATCTCGAGGTGCATAGATAAATTGTGGTCACCACACCACCTCCTGCCACTCCTGTTAGGATTCAAGGATTTATTCCAATCCAAACACTCCCATTTGCGATGCTGACAGATGCCATGCAGCATCATCCTACGCAGCCATAAAAACTGCCAGGATGGTTTAACACCCGCAGGGACACGCAATGATATGTGCTCAGTGTTGTATAACAAACAATCTCCTCTCACTGCCCCCCCCCTCTTTCTCACAACCCATTCCTTCCTCTCTGCCAGTTTTCTACCCCCCCCCCCCCCCCCCCCCAACGGCCCCCACACACACACACATCTGGACCACATGCCCGCTATCTCCCACATTCTTTTATTCAGCCCTTCTCCGTCTCTCGCCCCTCGCGCTACCCCCTGCACTCCCTTGTGCCCACCCCTCATTCTCCTTAACATAGTTAATTTATCTGTCACCCACAGAGGCACCCCAGTCATAATCCCCCAGCTATAGCGCTGCTAGCGATGGTGACTCAGGGCCACATGGCGCAGCGATGATGATGTTTTAATGTTGCCCCAGCACTGCTTTCCTCCCGCCTCTTCCCTCTTTACGGGGGGAATATTTACCCCCGCTACAATCGATTAGTGCTTTGTTGACAGTCACTGCAGAGTACAACCTCTCATTAGGTCCAACATATGTCGCGCCCCGCCTTTGCCAGAGAGCAAGCTGTTCTCCCGTTGACATCCCCTGGTGCCCCTGTGGCGTCAGGAAGGAGGCAAATATCGTGGCATTTCCTTTTCTTAAGTTCTGAGGAGTATGCTGTTTGTATTTTGTTGTTGTTTTGCAAGGATCTTTATGTGATTTAGTGTTATGATGAGGTAAAGTTGTTTGTATGTGCGAGTCCTGTGACTGAAATTTGTTTGACGTGTGTGTCCGTCTGTGTGTGTCTGTCTGTCTGTCTGTGTGAGAGTGAGTCAGTTTGAGTGACACAGTTGTAGCTGTTTAGATTAGGTTAGTTTAAAATAGTGATAGTCGTTGTCTTGTCTGACTGATAGGGCACCAAGTTGGTAATTACGTTACATATTTTAGGAAGTGATGTTTGGTTTCTGTATAAAATGGAAAACATCCTATAAGCATATAAACTGCTAAACGTGTGAGTTAATTTGATGTTGGAATGATCCATTCAGTCTTGCTGTCTTGAAGCTGCTAGGGTCAAAGATGGTAAACCGTAATGTGTGTGTGTGAATCCGCAACGTAATTGATTATAGTCATTTATTTATTGTTTGGAAAAAGAGTTGTAAAGGTACAAGTACAACTTTAAATCAAGATGGGTACATTGGGCGGAATATTTTGAGTAGCTCATAGACCGACATTACCTAACCCTCTGGACAGTCAATCTGCGCAGATCCGACAGACTGTCTACTCGGCACATCACTCCCTCAGATCCTTGTCGATATGCATGGCAAGTTTGAAGTCAACCGGTTAGACGGTTCTGGACATAAATATGGACACACTCTCTCACATAGACTTTTGTGCATTTATAGATAGGAATGCATCTTAAAAACATACAGTGAGTCATTCCTTATTCCATGTATTCATAATATTACCTAACTTATTACCTAAATTCTCAAGGATTTCTCCAAATTATGATTGGCAGTACCGAGAAGGTAGCCATTTTTGTAATACTAGTCAAACCCTCACTGTTGAAATCTCATTGTAAAGAAATCACTTTGTTTATCCAAGCTTCTCTGGAGCGCAGCCTGTGTTTTGATAGTTTTGTGATGAGTTTAATCTGAAAAAATAATTAGAGAGGGTTGTCTGTAATTGCTTCAATAATCCTTCCAACTGTTCTTCCTTCAGAAGTTCCTGCGTTTTTTAATAAGAGAAAAGGAATGTAATTACACCTCTTAGAACAGCCATAGCAGTTTCCCAAAGCAGAATTGCAAGATAATCATTATATATGTGAAAAAAGGGAGGTTGTTTTGGGGGGTGCTGGCAACGTACTGTACTAGATAGTTAGTCAAACAATTACAACATCCCTGTTTTGATTCCAGCAGGTGTTACATGTCCTTTCCCCTCTCTGCCCTCTCTAACGATCAGCCAACATTATTGCAGAACAGGATCCTTTCTGACATGATACCTAGCTGCAGTGATGCCCAGCCTGTGGCCGGGGGCCCACCGGTGGGCCGCGAGGGTATTGCAATGGCCCTTCTAAATAATTGGCAAAACACTAAGATTTGAATGACAAAATATAATTTAAAAAATATATATTTTTTTAACCTTGAAAAGATGTTTTCATTGTGATACTGTTAAATAGGAACTTAAAGTATCCTATAGTATCACTGATCCAAGCCGGAGCACATTCCTTTGATCTTATTTATAATTAAAATAAAATGTATCTGGAAATGCACACATCCCACCCATCTGACCACTTAACAGCCTATCGGCTGCTGTTTAAGTGATCAGATGGGTGGGATGTGAACACTTTCGAGATTTTCAAGTTGGGCCGTGATCCAGAAAGGTTTGGGAGACACTGCTATAGCTATTTAAACACCCTGTTTGGTTCTGTGGAACTCAACTATGAATCCAATTAGATGTTTACCGTTTCCTAACCTGAGGTCAGGCACACCCACACAGCTGACTTCTCTAATAAATGTCACAAGGCATGGCACACGCACAATTTCCTTTAAGTAGATTCCTTAGACACTGAAGCAAGAGAAAATGTACTACTTTTAAAATCTCCCGGCGAGAATAACTGCATATAGACGTTGACTTACCCGGAGGTTGTGTGCGGGTCTTGACTCTCCCTGCAATGTTTTTTGTGACTATGTAATCACAAAATAGAAAATAGAGTATTTTTCCACCAACGCAAGAAACTTCAAAGTTGCTCGCAGCTCGTTCGCCAATAACTCTGATACGGATAGCTGGCGTTTGATGATGAGAACTAAGGCAGTATTGTGCAGTGGTGGTGAGATTCCAGCAGCCGTATGGCTGTATTGGAAACACAGAGGAGGCATATATATTTTTTAATTGAGTTATTGGACCATCTGGCAGGGCTTAGTTTTCCATACTGTACAAATGTTAAACTGTGAAAAAACTGTCTCTGAAAACAGGTTTTTATTTTTTATTTTATTTTTATTGCTTTGTTCCCCATATTCATAACTATTCATGAGCATTTGCTTTCTTGTCACTCACAGCGGCTAATACATCCCTCACTTAAAGAGGTGGTCCCATAATTTTCTACTTTTTCTGTTTTGTATGTGTCTATGAAGTTAACATTATTCTAATAGACCGCCGGGTGGGGTTATAATGTGCAGATTTGTCTTCCCCGTGTATTTGTGTTTACTTCCTGAAAGCTGAAAGACTGGGCCTCAAAAGGCCCAGTCGAAAAACACAGATTGAATGACATCATATAATCATCCCCTTCCCTTTAACCATTCACCCAACACTGTGGGTGTGGCTAACTTCAGCTGGGTCACCACCCACCTGACAACCAGGCATACATAATGAACTGCTGGGTTTTAACTCTTTCTTTTTTTTTTTTTTTATCTTCCTCCTAGTATAATCATAATACCTGATCATCATGTTTTAGAGGAGAAAAGAATCATGGCACTGCATCTTTAAATATGAATAATTGTGAATTATTTAGATGGACATACATGTATACAGTATGTGTTGTGTGAAAGATAAGTGTCCACTTTTCTCAGAGATTGGGAAATGAATCAATTGGAGGTGCAGCAAAGCACCGGGGAAGACGGCTGCACCTTTAAATCAGCAATGACTCTGAACCTCAACCTAGGGACTGCGTCTTCGACTTCAAGGCAAATAAAGTGTCATTGCATGGAAAGGGGTAAACTTAGTTGAAGACAATATTCTGGATTCCCCACATCTCATGTTTATTCTACGCTAGAGCGGTTCAACAGGAGTTCACTGGAAAACACTGCTTCGATTTGGGAGTTTAAGATGAATGAGAAAGGTGAATGTACAGTATATTGAATGACAGGCATTTTGGCCTGGTGGATAGTGTTGTCTTTTCTTTGTCTTCTGCAAACTCAGCCAATGTTTTTCACTGCCATATCTGCCAGAATGCCCCCCCCCCCCCCCCCCCCCGGCTCTCCCCACTTCTGTAATTGAAAAACTTAGAATGCCAGAATGCAAATTGGAAAATATCCCCCTTACATAATTATCTGTATTGACATAATTGACATTGGCATTTTCTGCCAAAAGATTTTGCAGAAAAACAAACTAACATCAATAATAGTGAAAATAGCTGATCTACGCGTCGTTGCGAGTCTGTAGATCTGACTTTGTTCACAACATTTGAAATGGGCCTTATTCATATGGTAATTTTCCCCTCCCTAGAAATATAGGCGATTCAAAAGAACAATATTTATCTTTGATGTGCAGTTGAGTGAAAGTCATCAACTATCCAATAATATGTATAATAAGTACAGTACAGATACTCAAGATGTTTTCTTGAGTACAGTAGTACTCAAGTAGTACTCGACTGTAAATGTGTACCTGGTTACTGTCCACCACTGCTCAGATCATTAATGCCAAGTCACGTCCAAAAGGAGAGCTTTTCATCAAACTGCAGTCCTCAGTGAGCATGCCCGTTGCCACGGCAGCTAACCATGTGCATGCAGGGAGGAGAGGGGAAAAGAGGACATTACTCCCCTCACTGACAGTGTGTATTGTATTGCATCGCTGTCAGTGTCAGGCATAAACCTTGTACAGTATGTCGTCCAAAGCCGTAGTTTTCAGGAAATGGTTCAATTGGTTCAATATTTTGTTGTTGTCGGGTGGTAACTTGTATGTCCAAAACCGTTCCTTTTGTATTTATCATTTTAAAAATGATTCAAACTAGTGAAAATAGCTGATCTACAAGCACACAACACCTCACACTGCGAGTCATTGTGTGCTTGTAGATCTACTATTTTCACTAGTTTTGTGTGACAGTCTTGTATGAAGAAGCAGGGCTTTACTTTACGAAAGAACATACAAATTTGAAACTTGGAGATATGAGGTCTCTGCCTGACATTGACGATTTATAAAACCCGCAGGCGCAGACACACCAAACCCATCGTCCCTATATTGGGCATGACATTACAGACAAAAACAGATGAAAACAACAAAATTAGCTGATCTATAAGCTACTGTAACAACACGTTTCATTGCAATGCGTTGTGAGCTTGTAGAACGGCTATCTTTCACGACTTTTGTCGTATGACAAATTATAAAACACAGTATTCATATATTACATTCAAGAGAAAACCGTAAAAAGATGAAACACAGAGGTTTACAATACAAGGTTTCTGTCCGAAAGGGAAGATTTGTATTTTTCTTTGTGAAAACCTTGGGGGGGTAATTGAAATGGACCCTGCGGCAAGATAAATGACTGATGTGGCTAACTTGAATGCAGCCTCTGTGGTTTTATATTTTAAATATATGACTATAGTGGTTGAGAGCAGGACGAGGAGGGGGGTGCACACAAATGAAAACACTCTACCACCGTGGGCTGCCAGAAATTGCCTCTGTATTTCAAAGTAGCTCATCTCCTTTTACCGCTTTTCTCTCTCCATCATCGTGTTCTACTTTTATGTCTGAAAAACAAGCTGGCTTCGTTGCGCTCAGGGACCGATGGATCACAGAGAATTTGTTGGTCTCTTTATTATCTGCGGCCCCCGTGCACATGTAAATCATTGCCGTTTCTCACTGTAGGTAAGGTGTTATTTCCCCATTTTGAATGGCAGAGCAGAGACTGTAAACAAATGGACTTGTCTGGCATGGGCTTCCAACTGGCTCCCAACAGGCCCAACCATCTTCTTCTGAAGTAAGAATAGCGAACCCAAACCCCCTACGCACATGTAAAGCGTCTCTTCACCAGGGGACATACAGTACATCTCTTGAGAATGGCATTATGCGTTCAGTGCCCACACCCCCATTGTTCTTTGGTGCTGTGAGCCCTGGCTGTTCGGTGGTCTCCTTTCAGGGGACCGGCTAATGTAGATGCTGACTGCACTGGGCTTGACACTGCCTTAGAGACTTTATTGTTTTGTTCTAATAACACATAACCTCTGTAAACCAAAAATAGATCTTGTTTAATCCACTATGTCTATGACGTTAGGGGGAGCAATAGAACCATGGGTTCTTTCTTATATGAGATACTTCAATGGTTTCCTGTGTAAATAAGCCAAGTGCTTTCCTAGGATCTCCTCTTAGTTGACCTTGTACCAGTGAACTGTACCGTCATGAAACTGTACCTTTTTCTATGCAAACTTCTAATAGTCTTCAATCGATCAATACCTTGCAGTGCTTGGCAATACCATAATCCATGTTTTCATTTATTATATCTACTTTGTCCAGCTATTTATCACGTTTAGATTACGCTTCATTTGGCCTATGTATACACTATACAGTGTGTATATAGTTCAAACCTTGGTTCTGCTGCTTCCCTTAAATTCATAGCTATTGAGAAAGTCGACATACTGTGCAATATTATGGCAACGTCCTAAAATCAGATATTAAAAATGGAAGCATATTGGATGCACAACTCTTTGGAGCGTGAAATATAATATTTATACTAAATCCTGTACGGTAGAATTATAGCTGCTATCCTCTTTTATAGAAGAAAGAAGAAAAGATCAGAGCACTGTCCTCCAGAAAACTGGAGGAGAGGATGTACATTTAAAAGAACTTTAATGTTAACAGAAACGCCAACATATTCAGGTCTTTTTCTTTTACATCCTCTCCCATTGCCCAGATCCTTTCTTCTTTCTTCTATTATTGTTCCCATTGATCCTATAGAAGCACCATAATCCTACTTTTTTATCTTATATGGCCAGGGGGAGATATATGGATGTACTGTAGGCAAATACTATGACAAAACAAAAGAATAAAACAAAACAAAAGAATATTGTCATTGTTGGGTGGAAACAATGTCCAAAACTCTTACTTTTCAAGAAATGGAAAGATGGATCCAAGTATATTTTTTCGTTACAAGCTCTTGTGATTGTACTTTTCATTGTTTAAAAAAAAAAAACACAGAAAGACTTCAACCTGGCATAATGGCATACCTATTTTGGACATAGGTGGACATAATGGATGATCAACAACATTCGACGCATTGCATTACAAGCTGTAGATCACCTCTTTTCACTACTTTTGCACAACACTGTCATACAATGATGTATAAAAGAGGGCATTAATTTATGAAAATGGTTAAAAAAAACATAAAAATTTACAATATGGACATAGGTTTCTTACCGATAGCGACGACATTCACTTTTCTTCTTTGCAACAAAATGAAACACACACTCTCTCTCTCACTCACACACGCACGTGTGCGCGCAGGCACAGACACGCACGCACACACGCGCACACACACACACACACACACACACACACACACACACACACACACACACACGCACGCTGTATACCGACACAGTCACTCTGACATGCTGGGTGTTGGATGACTTCCACTGGCTGCTCTTCAGGCTGCGTGTCACTTTGTCATTTGTAGGTGCTGTATTTCCATACGACCCTGCGCCTGCCCAGCACGGTGGCTGTTGTGGAGCTGGTGGCGCTGTCGGCCAGGCCAGACGGCTCCCAGCAGGACCTGGGCTGCGGCTTTACCGTCTTGGAGCTCTTTGCAGGCAAGGCCGAGGCGAGGGCCGCAGACGGGGACAGAAGGTGATTAGCGCAAACCACAGAGTGAAATCATCAGTGTTGATTTAACTCTGAGAGTCTCTGAGAACCAAACAGACCCTAGCCCATTTGTAACTCTGAGAGTGTACAAATCAAGTGGACCCTTATGGGTCACCCAAGACTTTACAGTAAACACACAGTAAAAAGACAGTTAATTTAACTCTCTTGAGAGGTAAAATCTGACCCATTTGTCAGGACAGAAATATGCTATGATGACAACAAGTCATAGTTTCAATCTGGTAAGATATCTGGTAAGAATTATATTGATTGTTGATTCCACTATTACCACCGGATATGATGACAAGCAGATAATCAAATGAATGCTAGCTGTTCACCAGTGATTCAATCCTGTTATCATTGGAAAGTTCTCTTTGTTTTGTGTCTCAGGCTGACTCTTCACCACGGAACACCCAGGAGCCTGCTTCATCCCCTGCTGAAAAACACTGAATGTAAGTGCCTTGAAACTCTTTAAACCCTTTAGTCTTAGTGAAACAGACAGACCTGAGTTACAACAGTACTCAGACTTTTTTCTATCTATGCCAAATCTCTTCACTAAAAATAGTAGATAGAGCTTGTTGATTTGCCAATTTTGACAAATGCTCCCAAAACATAGCCTTTATCCAAGGCGCGTTACAGAGATTGTGCATTACATTCACCCATTCACTCACACATTCAAACACCGATGGCAGAGGAAACCATGCAAGGCACCAACCTGCTCACCGGGTGCAACTAGGGGTTCAGAGTCTTGCTCAAGGACTCTTCGACACTAACTCTGGGGGAGCCCGGGATCAAACTGGGAACCCTCTGTGTTCTAATGGCGGTTTCTCTACCCCTTAGCCACTGCCGTCCAGCAAAAAAGTATTTTATTGCGAATAGGCTACAATGTTTCGTCCAACTGACCTTGGTCCATCTTTGGGCAGACTCTCCATCCTTGGCCATACTAGTACAGTATGTCTATCTACTGCCCTTTTAAATGTTTTAAAAGGGCTGTAGCTCAGCTGCAGTATTAACCTGACTGCTGTTGATACCGATTTTAGATGCCTAACCCAAAGTTTTATGGTTTTACTATTGAACCGAATGCCTTCCACTTCCACTGCATACAGTTTTAGGGCATATTATTAGTACAGTGGGGAAAGACAAAAAGGGTGCATATCGTCGTTGTCGGGTGAAAACCTTGTATGTCCAAAACCGTTCGTTTTGCATTTTTCATTTTAAAAATGATTTAAACTAGTGAAAACAGCCGATCTACAAGCACACAACGCGGCGTTGTGCGCTTGTAGATCTGCTGTTTTCACTACTTTGGTGCGACAGCCTTGTACAATGAAGCAGGGCTTTACTTTGCGAAAGAACATTCAAATTTGAAACTTGGAGATACGAGGTTTACACCCGGCAACGACGATATACTTTCTGAGAAAGGAAATGACATGTGACCTGTGGATCATGCACTGGATTCAAACCCATCGATTAACCACTCAATACCATATAACACGGCTATTTTCTAATAGCTTCACCTATAATGATATGCCCAAAAATATGGACACCAGGTTGAGTCAACCTCCATATGGTGTGAACACTAACTGACTGAGCCACCAGGTGCCCCCATTTCATTCCATACAGTTTAACTGGATTATGTCATCAGTGCTTCTCTGAGGACACTTGTTGAGACACTAATCCACACAAGTGGGCCCCTATTGTATTGACTTTAATTATGTCGTGTTGTTTTGTCTGCCTGCACTGTTTAATAAAGATGCTGCTGCCCGTCGGTACATAAACACACACTCCACACGGTTTCCCTTCACTTAGACAGAAATACTGTCTACATGCATTTTGTATACATTAGCGTGTGGGTGGGAAAAAACGGCTGAGGTTCTCAGTATAGGACTGGAATCCTAGATTGTTTTGTTTAAGTTATTCGTTTCATCATTAATTCCATTTTTACCACATGAACCCCATCGGAAGCTCACTGTCACAAGTGGCGATCTACAAGCTCAGTTGTAGATTGCTATTTTGGCTATTTTTGGTGTAGAGGGAAAATTTTGGAGCCCTGGGGGACGCTGATCAACAAAGTATATAGCAGGGGTCTTCAACGTTTTCAGGCCGAGGACCCCTTAGCTGAGAGAGAGATGAAGCAGTGACCCCCAGATTCCATATAGTTTCATTGTTTGACAGCAAAACAGACAGCGTATTTTGGATTCATGTCAATTTGTGTTTTCAGATATTTAACCACTTGAACCGTCAATACTTAGTAAACTTGACGTTTCACTCTGTACTTAGTGTGCTCTTTTTTTCCCCTCCACACCAAACCTCTTTGCCGAAAATAGCCGATCTACAAGCTCACAACGCCTCGCAGCGCGAGGCGTTGTGAGCTTGTAGATCTGCTATTTTAGGCTAAAGTTATCAGAATATGGACGTCAGGGTTAAAGTGGTTAATATAAAAAAGGTAAAAAAATGTTTCTATCACACAAAGATTTGAAGGACCCCCTGTAGTAACTCTGAGGACCCCCTGTTGAAGACTCATGGTATACAGTATAGGGTGGCAGTGGCTGCCATGGAATGTGAAGTTCCCGGTTTGACCCCCGACTCCTCTTGGCTGTGTGTTTTAGTTTTTAATTGAACCTTTATTAAACCAGGCAAAACAAGTTAAGAAGAAATTCTTACAAACATTGATTTACAACTGTAGCCTGGCAAAGGGAAAGGCCTCTGCTTCCAACGCGCAAGTTGGTGCTTTGCATGGTGTGTGTGTTAGTCGGTGAATAGAATCACATTGTGAAGTGGTTTGATGCGCCAATTACCATTTAATGCCAGGACTTCAAGGTTTCTTTCTTTCTTTATTTTTGTTATGCTTCAATTTTGATATTTGTTCAATTAAATTGTTCAGTTCAATTGGAGGCACTCTAACAACAGTGCTGCACATGGACGAATTGATTGGAGCCTCACAGTGTTTGTTTAGCTTTTGAGAATCCTTCCTCCGTGGCAAACAAGAACAGATCCAGAAATGGTAACCATGTTAGCGGAACCCCCCCTCGCCCACCCCGCTCCTACAGTCACCGCTGGCATCTTTCCCAGTTTATCCTCCGCGGAGTAGCTCCAGATTTTGCATGATGATTCTATCGCATGTTTATGAGTTACTGCTCTGGTTAGTGGCTTCTGGGAGAGAGTTGTTTGTGTTCACAGACAACAGTCAGACTGCCCTAGGCCATCGAAACAACATGGAGTTCCAAAATGAGAGAAATTCCCATCCGTATCTAGACACCAAAGGAAACAGATTTATTTGTTGAATGCCTGAGTTGGCTGTCTCTTGGCATTTCTTTACTTGGCCTAAAACACAAATTCCAGTATCCACTACAAACTGCTATACCACCTCACCGTATGAATTACACGGTACGCAGCGAGAGCCAGAGTTCCTTTGTTGGCTATCATATCCCATGAATATTAGAAAAGCTTCTCTCAAATGGACTCTTACGTGCGGTGAATTATTAACCGTGTGCCTGTTGTTTCATGGGAGAATGTTCCCTTTTTAGTTTTGTTTTTGGGGACCCGTATCGCTGCCATTTCTGCTGGCATGCTTTCATGTTCAAACACTTTACTTTTATCCTCCTCTCACTTCCACTGAGACGGCAACACACACGCTCCCAGTGTCTGCTGCCTCGCTACTTACCGTAGCTAGTACCTTGTACCCAACACATGGAGTTTTGATTGGAGAACTTCAAATATGTACCCACGGTTTGTTTTGCTTATATACTGTACTTGTATAATGAGCAAACATGTTCAGTTTTGCTTTAAATTGCATCGAAAATGCAATCACAGTCTTGATTGCGCTGTATTTTGGACAGAAATCTCGTCTTCTGCTTTCCCTTTTTCATAAATGTAAAGCACTGACACTATTTGTAAACACATGCTTATTATGATTGTATGTACTGTATCTTATTTGCAGGTAATAAGGTTGTGGACCTGTGTTTTTACACGAACACGCACGCACACACACACACACACACACACACACACACACACACACACACACACACACACACACACACACACACACACACACACACACACACACACACACACACACACACACACACAGTCTGCAACATTGTTGTCTGGTATACAGTGGAGAAAGCAGGGCAAACAAACCCAAGGTCATTCTTTTGTTCTGTTCTCATTATTTATTTCGTTACTACAACCACAACATCTATTCTTCCATAACAATGGAAGGTTCCTTCTCCAAGACATGTAATCATGCAAGGTAGAGAGCTAGGTGAGCATACACTGTAATATCACGTGTTAATTCAACCCTGACAGTGTAAAGATGGACTGTAAGGGCCCATTTTCTGCACTGCGA